>NW_026999304.1:0-242999 GCF_037126465.1 Ornithodoros turicata
GAGTCCAGTGAAGAGCATACTATTGCTCTCGGAATTAACCTCGTAGTATGAACGAGTGGCTCGAGAAGCTAAGTGTTTCAGAAGAAAAGAACTGCTGTGCTCTCCTCTTACCACATGGCGCTAAACATTAAATTCCTGTGTAGGTCAGACGCTGTGTAGCAGTTCCTCTGCGGAGGGACGTCATCTCCTCCCATCATCGTTCTCCGTCGATCATGACAACCTATTTGGGGGAGGTGTGTCAGGGTAAGGATTGTGTTAATACCAGTGACACTGCTCGAAAGTATCACAATTCTGTGCGGAAGCCACGTCTGACCACGCATGTGACAAACGCAAAACAACTGTGGCTTCTTCGAGTGCTGTGAAATCAAGTATTTTTATCACCTGTGTTTCTTTCACATCAGTTCAAGTCCCATGCCAACATATTGGGCAAAAATACTGACTCAACATCTTATTGCAGCGAACATTCCTACTTGCTTTCCTGCTTTCCATTGTTAATGTGCATCTCTGCGTTTTACTCCATGCTTTTTGCTTCAGGGAGAGTACGTTGGCTGTAATCATGGGGTCTTGCAATAGGTACAGGCCCCGACAAAAGTTTACAGAACGCGCGACGCGCGAGCACTGTATTTTCTCCTCAGAGCGACACCATACCGGCGAGCAGAAATGGGCTCATTTACTCAATCAGAGGGATGAACGAGTGCACTGGTAGCGACACACCACAATAGTTTATCTATGGCTTGAATGTTCTCGAAAGGTGGTTTCAATTGGTGTTGCTGCAGGCGCACCCTTCTGAACAAGCCCACTTCTATTTCCCTCTAGGGTGTCGCACCGAGGAGAAAATACATTACTCATGTGTTCCGTAAACTTTTGTCGGGACCTGTACTTCTTTCCAAAGGCTTTCCCCTTAGTACTGTGAAACCACAAAATAGTTTCATGATTTTTTTTGTTTCTGTTTTATCCACATGTGAGCTGTGATATCTCCCAGGGGTGTATGAAAGCGCTGCATTTATTTTAGTGTTTTTGCAGTTCATACCATCTTGTTTGTAGGCAGTCATGTATTTCTACTGTTCATATTTTACTATGTGCTTTATTCGAGATGAATGCATAGTTCCTAGCATTACTTTTACTACATACTTGTTTTAGGAAATCACATCACCTGTAGTCACGTGGTCTTGCAGTTACATCTCTGTACCTTTCCGGAAGCCTTCCTCTTGGCACTGAGAAACCACAAAATATTTTCCAGAACTCATTTTTATTCATATGCCAGCAGTGATATCTTTCAGGAAAAGGGTATATTCATGTGTGGCATTTATTTTACTGTTTTTGCAGTTTATATCACCCTACCACACTGTTCGTGGTCAGTCTTGTATCTTTTTTATGCCCATATGTTATCTATGCCTTTTTGGGGCCCATGCTTTAGACATACCTTTTACAGAATACTTTCTGTTTCAGGGAAGCGCATTAGTTATAGTCATGGTGTTGCAATATTTACTCGGTTACTTTGCAAAAGAATTCATTATTTTTTCTTCTGCGTTCTATATGTGAGCTGTGATATCTCCCAGTAAAGGGGAGCTATTGAAGTGAGGCAGTTGTATTACCATTTTTGGAGTTGATATGTACGCCTTGTACATATTTTTTGTGGGCAGAATAAAATACCCCTTTTATGCTATTGCGTCATACCTGTAATAAGTATGTTCTTTATTACGTGTATTGTGTTTCTTCTGCTTCATGCTTTTGGCTAAGTTTTTCTCCTTCACACAGAGTCATAACATAATTCCTGACATTGATGACTTTAATAAATATATTTTCACTTGTACTTTTGTGTATGACAATCCTTTGCATGTAAACCGCCCACTGCACACCTGTTGTATCGGAAAAAAATTGTGAGTGAAGTCGGCCCAGGTGGAAAAATGATGGAAGAAGTCGGCCCAGGCTGAAAAATATGTGCGGGTAAGCGCGCACGCAGCCCTCCGGCCACGCTCCGCCCCCCGGTAAGAGCCTCCACCCGAGCGTCGCCTGCCGCGCGCGAGGAAAAATACGCGAAACAATTCGGCGCAGATTGAAAAATGACGAAAGAAGTTGGCCCAGGCTGAAAAATGTGAGAGGGCAAACGTACACGCAGCCCTCCCCTCGCCGATAAGTGCGCGGACAACCCTCCGCACCGGTGCCGCGCAGGGAAGATACGCGCAGGGCTCAGGGGTAGGGGAGCCGTAGTTTAACATGGCCGTAGTTTAACAACGTCCCTATACTACTCACTTCCATGCTTCTTTCAGACTTCTGTCAGAGAGAGCAAGAATGAATAATTTGACATAAACAGTTATTTGTCATGCTTCGAGAACGGATTTGAAGCACTGCGTCTTCACCGTCTAAGTTGTTGTTTGGCCAACCGACATCCAGGGTGACATCGCTTTTCCCCAGATTAAATGAAAAACGAGGTGTATAGTTTTGTTCACCAACTCCCTTTCCACTGGGGATGCAGAGAGGTATCAGTCTCAGTGTTTGATTGTTGGTATACGGCATGGTATGTAATCAAGTGCAGGCAGCTTCTCCCTAAAATTTGGTGTCCAGTCATGCAAGGTACCCATTGCAAATGCTACATACTCAGCTGCTGTTGCCCTTATCCTTAAAATAAACGAAGCTTCCACAAACTTGTGAGGATCATTGATCATTGGAGGGTGTTGGTTGCGAGGTTGTTTCTTTGAACCTTTTTTTTATTGCGTGTTAGCGCCGCGTAGCAGCTGTGGCTATGAGCGACGTACAGATGTGGACAGACGGAGAGAGGACAGCAGGAAGGAGTGGGGGACAGGGGGATTAGTATGCGTCCTGGGCCGACTTCAGGGGGAACTGTGCCGACATTCGTCTGGAAAGTCTTCGGAAAACCCAGGGAAAACCTCAGACAGCACAGCCGGCGGTAGGATTCGAACCCACCACCACCCAGTCTACAGCACGACCTCGGTTACCACCAACGAGCGGACGCCTTAGTCTACTCGGCCATGCCGCTGGTCTCTTTGAACCGTAGTGGAAAAATTGCTTTAGGTATGAGTAGAGCAGATTTTTACGCACACTCTGTGGTAGGCCATCAGGATTGAGAGTGATATTGTTTCGTCCTCCCAATTAGCTGAAAATGGGGGCCAGAGGCACTTTGCTCGCCCGTTCGGAGACTGAGCAATATCATTCTGAACACTAGGTGGCATACAGCCTGATCTGTCGTGAAGATAGCAAACTATATTATTGCCATAAAATCTGGTCTCTATAGTTGTGAGTAAATTTATAGCACCGATGTCATATGATGTCGACCATTATAACTCGTAACTATAGAGAGCACATTTGTTGCAATAGCCTGCTCTCTTACAGGCTGTATGCTTACCAGCATTCAGAATGATATCTCTGTCTCACTCCTATCACCAGTACACACTATCCTATATTGGTCCTGACAATGTCCGCGTCAGTAAAAGTGGAACGTACGTGGGACGCCCAAACCGTGGCCACTTCGACGTCCTCTGCGCCGTCAGTGGATGTCCGCCGGAGATTTTGTTTTATCTGGGTATGCTTAGTGGTGACCAGGGCTGCATAACCTAACCACAAAGTCTAATTAACCTACAGCTACATGACTCTACAAGTAACGAAGTTACAGGAAAAGTTACTTAAAGAGAAACGCACCTCGGTTAGTTACAGGCAATCGTGAAATGTTATTAAATTACTTCCCAGCTCAGTTCCCAGCTCAGTTACTCATTTTCAAGGTGACCATATGTCAAACTTTGACACACAGTATATCATGCGTAATACTTGTTGAAAACAAACTTCTGAACAACCCACAAGTGCTTGGTAGTCAAGTTGGTATGCTGATGAATTTATTCTCAACACAAGGACATTTTTAAAGCTATCATTGGAATCACTCCGTAACGTTCCACCCCAGGACGGAACACTCGCATGGAAATTCGATTGAGAGAGTAACTTTCCTCAGAGTACAAGGTAGTCGAAAAATAATTAAATTACTGTTATGGTTACACGTTTGAGAAAGTAGTTGGTTACACTAATTAGTTACACAAAGCGTAATTATTTGCAGTAACTCAATTAAATTTAATTAGTCAATTTACAACTCTGGTGGTATAACGCTCCTTCTGTTCTCGACGATCTACCTCGCCGGCATGCATCGTCAATCAGTCGATGTCGTGAGGTCATTTTTGGCATATCTAGGACAATTCGTAGTGACACGCGAGATAATTTCACCCCAGAACGCGTTGGAATTGTGCTTGTTTTCTACTCACTTCACGCTTTCAATAAGAAGATGCGTACAGGGTGCTTTGACTTCCAAATTACAATTCTAACATAAAGCTTGCCATGCGAGCAGAGCGGTTTTGTGAACGCTAGAATCTGCATAATATTTTTTTTCCTATTTCTGTCGCTGGCACTATGGAGTCCCTGCAGTGCAATCGAAGAATGACATCAGAATTTAGAAGCATACTTTTTCTGATCAAGAACTGTAACCGTAGTGCACGCGATAGAGTTGGTATGTTATCGTAAAGCGAGAAGCGCTGGCGGCACCTCTCGAGTGTAAATCGTTCCTATTCCAAGAAAATTCATGATTTTTTGGGTTCTTTTTAGTGCCTTTTTAAGTGCCTAAAACGAGTGATTTTAATGCCTTAAAATCCGTCCTCGATTGATAAACTTTTTTTCCTGGGTTCGGCTGAGCGCTTTGGTAAGTGTAACTTCGCCCCGTTCACTGCAACACCCTTCTTGCGTCTGCGAGATAAATTTAAATGTTCATAATTGCGAATAATTGCCCGTATGTGACAAGAATATTCTGGTAGTCAAGAACGGCGGTACTTAACTGGAAGTGAGAGCGGCGAACATGAGAAACAGTGAGCTTGATAGGTTAAGGAATATGTGAAGACAAAAGAGAGCCCACTGAATACCAGCCCAGTGTCATACATAAACATACATAGAACGTAACTATGTTCGACATAGGGTTCGACAAACTAGAAACCTCGTGCACGACCTGCGGTATCGTAGAAGTTTGCTAGATGGCACATCCTTTGCTGACGTCGGGTTTTGCTCTGTTTTATTCCTATGCCTTATGAAACGCAATTCATATGTATAAAGATATGCACTTATGCAACTTTACAGCCAACGGCGCACCCGAACAACGAGCCATACCGCGAACGCTCAGCTTAGCCAATGGACTGAACCGAAGCGCCAGCAGCCCCTCAGGAAACACCCACACGATAGCGCCACAGTCGCAACAACTGTAGCCTGTGGCCGCGCAGTGGAAACGGCGAAAATTTAGTCGATAACAGTAGGGTGCGGTACATAGTTTGTCTTTGCAGGAGATTATACAATTAGTTCCGAGAAGGTCTGCTGAACAGCCTGAACAGGCCCCCAGAGGTTTAAAAAGTTCAGAAGCACTTGATTTGTTTTTGAGATTGTTAGCGTGTTCCCGAAGCCTATCATTGAGGTCTGTATTAAAGCGTAATTGCTGGTTCGTACGTGGGTGAATACACGCCAAATGGTCCAAAGGTCCTGCTCGACCCCCACCACTTCTGGACCAAAAAAATTTCGTGGATACCCCATTGTATGAACAGACATTTACCAAGATTTTGCTGGGGAGTATTGAGTCCCTGTCATTTTACGCGAGGTCAAAGTTTTCGGTAAGCACGAAGATCATAGTATGTTTGAAATAATCGGTCGGTGCACGGATAATTATCGCGCTGAAACAGACGGCTGGGTTCAAAAAATGGCCTGAAGAAGCAGTGTTAGGGAACTTTCAAATTTTAGTGCCCTAAAAGGCCCGGGCTATCGGCGCTCTTCCTTGAGACTTTGCGATTTTTTTAAATATACTTTACGTAAGGGCTAGAATTCTTGAAAACCTTGTGGCCATTCACGAGGACCCATTCTACAAGCCAGCTGGTTTTCAAAGCCGTCAATGCAATAGTTTTTGCCATAGTACACCTTAAACCTGGCGATTTTCGCAAAAGTTGACGTTTTTAGGGACAATTTTGAAAAGGAAGCGGTCGTCATAGAACAGTCATTTCGTATACATTGGGTTAAGGAAACCGTCAGCCGGAACATATAAAAAACTAAAGAGGTAGTTTTTGATAAGCGCGAGAAAATATTTGTTTCGCTGAACATACTACGCGGAGGCGCACGCACTCTCCGGTGGAGGGAGAGCGTTGGTGAGCATCACCAGAGCACTGAGCATCACGGGCCAGGCGCGCTGCAATGCGACAGCTCAGGTACGCTGCTGCTTTTCGCACTATGCTAAAAACGATAATTTTGACTTGTAAGCACTGGTCTAGTGCATACAAACTGAAAGGAGGAGGAGAACAAGAAAGGAAACTGACTTCACCAGTATAGCAACGCGAGATGTATACTTTGCCTTACAAACGGGACCGAAACGTAAACCCGCGTGACAAAATTTTTAATAACACATTTCTAATCATTTTCAAATTAGTTGTACAAAAAGAAAACGTCGGTAACACAAATGAATGGTCGTGCACAGTACACTAGCACGGTGAAGGCGCTCAAGATGTCCAGTAGTTGATGCAGTAGAAGTCGGCTCCGCGTTTCTGGCTATTCTTTGAACATCCGGAATACCCAATGTGTTGGGAATGGATGTTGTCTTCACGGCAATTTCAGAGCGGCTAACGGGTTCGAAGCAGTGATACCTCCTTGTTTCAGGCACGACCCATGCGCTGTCCTAGCTGCTCTTCAGCGCCCCTTGCTGCCGCATTACCTGTTCCCCCGGCACCCAGAGCGATGTAATGGCGTCCCTATTTGCCTCTGCAGAGCTGTACAGATTCATGGGTCTCAGTATGTCACCTTCTAAGGGCTTCTGAGTGCTGGCTGTAGCAACAAGCTTCTTCAGAGTCCCTGCAGCTCCATCGCACGGCCCTTTCCCATGTGAGGTCGCATAGAAATGCCATGATGCACTTATGCTGAAATCCGAGTAGTGATGACAGAGGTTGACGAAATATTTTGTGTGTGTGTGTGTGTGTGTGTGTGTGTGTATTGTGACCTGCGCCGCCCGGGAAGTAGTGAAGTCTATGTACATGGCGTTCTCCCCTTATTCTACGTGTGAGCTCTGTCTGAAAGGTATACACCGCGGCATTGTCGTGCCGTAGGCAATCTGATATCACAACGAATGTACGGTGATGCAAGTTGACATCACCAGGGAAGCGGTTGTAAAATACCATCGGATGAATGTTGGCCTGTCCTTGATCCCAATAGAAAGATTGTGGACTGTCCTGTACGATAAAACTGTATTTTCGGCAAAATCTATTAGGATGACACGTTCTTCAGGAGAGAGGGAACCTTTTAGATTCCGAAGTAACTCTGGTTGTTGCTTTGCCGCGTAGTGGTGGTATTTCAGTGATTCCAATTTATGAGTCAAGTGATCGACAAAGTCGTCGCGAAAGGGTCTTTTCTTCAGCCACAGAGCAACAAAACGTAGGACACGTATGGTCACGTGGCGTTGGGATTTGCATCCCAGAGAGGAGATTTGTATCTCACCTCAATCTCCAAAAAGTTCGCATCTTACCATATCTTTTCTTTTTACAAGCGCAATAAACTGGCGGCATATGACAAGCTGACCAACGTGTAGAGCCTGCGGCATCCCCCCAGCGACCGGAACCGGTATTTTTTTTCGGTCCGGTTCCAGTTCGGGTTCAGGCTTATTGGTGCGGTTTGGGTTTAGCTCCGCTGAACCGAAGTTATCAGCTTGAACCGGTTCAGGCATATGGGTTCGGTTCGGGTTCCACTCAGGGAGAAAGAGAACCCCCTACCCCTCCCGCGCACACACAGACAAACAAATACGGTCAGCGGTCGGAGCATTTGCAGGGATTGGAAGCGTTACTTTTTTTCGATCCGAGTTTAACCAGTTCATGGGCAGTAATTTTGCCACATGAGAGTGAGCTTACGCTCACCGTACGCGGTTGTAAGAGAAAGGTGTGAGATCACCGTTTCTGGAGAAAAACCTTTCAGGAAAGCACGTGAAAACACAAGAGAAGTAACAAACGCATTTATTATTTACCTGATATTTTACTGTATTGTACACTCGTGGTCGTCTGCTGAAAACGAAAAGCGAAGTGCTGGAATCTTTTTGGCAGAACCGGGTCAGCGCCCTATTTTGCTGCGGTAAAAAACTGGCGCTACAGTCACACACTTTTACTCGCATCTGGCATTGTACAAAAAAAAAAAAAAAAAAAAGGTCGGTCAGTAGTACAATTATTTCACCTCTGAACCGATTCCCGAACCAGTAACCGTACGATTTTTTTTTTGTTCAGTTCCGGTTCAGTTCCGGTTCGGTTCAGGACAAGCAAAAAAAAATGGTTAGCGTTCGTCAGGAAATAACGTTTTTTTTTCGGTTTCAGTTCAGGTTCAGCTCCGGTTCCGATCCCTGCTGCCACCTGCACCGCAGGCTACTGTCTCCAAAAGCAGGCAACTGTCAATGGGGGACCAGGAAAACAACCCTGTTTCCACTGATAAATTTTCAACATTGTAGACTACGTGTATGATGCACGCAACTATGGGACGTCAACTTCGGTTCCTTGCGCATACTGGGATACCGAGCAGGACCGTTTATTTGCGTTGCCATCGCTTTGCTTTTGTTCCACTCGTATGAAAATGATAAGAGGAAGGTGTAAGTAATAAAAGTGTTTTCACGCGGCTATACGTTTCGGTCGGGTTTGTAATTACAAACCGGACCGAAACGAAATACGTACGAAACATAGTGGATACTTTGCATTAATGCAGAGTATTCACTCGCGTTGCGGTGGGGGCAGTTGCCTTTCCTGTCTCGATATTGGTAGTAGGTTGTGCATGCACTAGACCGGTGCCCACAAGTCCGAGACTAGGGAACACGAAGGGGCAGACACAAACACGAAAACACGAAACTCGTGTTTGTGTCTGTCCCTTCGTGTTCCCTAGTCTCGGGTTTTTTTACATTATGCATCATCTTCACCAGCTCGCTTGCTTCCTAGCCATTTTTTCAAATTATCGTTTTTCGCATCGTGTGACAAGCAGCGGCGTATTTGAGCTATCGCGTTGCTGCGCGCCTGGCCCGTGATACTCACCAACGCTCTCCCTCCGCAGGAGGGTACGCGCGCCTCCGCGTAGTATGTTCAGCGAAAAAAAATTTTTTTTTCTCCCACTTATCAAAAAGTACCTTTTTAGTCTTTTTATATGTTTTGGCTGAGGGTTGCTTTTCCCCAATGCATATCAAATGGATGTTCTATGACGACCGCTTCCTTTTCAAAATTCGCCGTAAAAACGTCAAACATTGCGAAATCGCCAGGTTTAAGGTGCACTATGGCAAAAACTACTGCATTGAGGGCTTTAAAAACCAGCTGGCTTGTGGAATGGGTCCTCGTGAACGGCCACAAAGTTTCGAGAATTCTAGCTGTTACGCAAAGTATATTTTAAAAAATCGTTTTAGGACAGTAAAAGTTGAAAGTTCCGAAATATTGCTTCTTGTGCACGTTTTCCGAACCCAGTCGTCTGTTTCACCACCATAATTATGTGTGTAACGCAAGCGACGCTCCCGCCCGATTACTTCAAGCATACTATGGTTTTCGTGCTTACTAAAGACTATAACCCCGCGTAAAATGACAGGGGCTCAATATTCCCCAGTAAAACTTTGGGAAATGTTTATTCATACCATAGGGTATCCACGGTAAAGTTTTTGGTCCAGAACTGCGGGGGGTCGAGCAGGACCTTTGGATCATTTGGCGTGGAATGACCCAAGTCACATACTTTGTTTTACCTCAAACTGAAGGCAGTGTTAACGTCTCTTTTTTTTTTTTTTTTTCATGTTATCAACATATATAGGCGTGTTTTGCGCCAGATGGGTAGTGAAAGTATATCTGACGTACCTGCAAAAACGTTGCCTTCAGTAAACAATGACAAGGGACATGGCCGCGTGACCCTAGTTGGTGGTAGCGAAGGTCGTGCTGAAGACTGGGAGGTGGTGGGTTTGAATCCTACCACCGGCTGTGCTGTCTGAGGTTTTGCGTTTTTTTTTTACTTTCAGACAAACGTCGTCACAGTTGCCCCTGAAGTCGCCCCGGGACGCATACTAACACCTCTATCCCCCACTCTTTCCTTCTGTCCTGTCTCCAGCTGCCCACACCTGTACGCCGCTCATAGCTACAGCCGCTTCAGTCAGTCAATCAAAATATCTTAGTTGATATACCAAACAGACAAAGTTAAATGTGGCACTGCAAGGGCAGCCCTGTGATGCAGTCCCAAATAAATACATGGTTAGAAAACACTGATAACATACAACAGCACGTCTTGTGGGAATAATTTAATGCTATGGTCTCACTCCCCTCTTAAAAAGAGGCAACTTTGTACCAGACCTGTAGCTCTCATTTTCGTCTGTTGGTGGTGAAACTGGTGCCATTCGGAAGCTATGATTCTTGACTCTGGGGGACAGTCTTCCGATTTTCGGCCAGGCATGCGGTTGCGGCGCCATAAGGCCTGGAACATATCAATATCTCCGATTATGGGTGGTCTTTGTACGAAACTGACGCAAAAGGGAGAGCAGATAGCGGCTGACAATTTGTTGCGTTGTGTTGTTCTGTGATACGTGGAGGGTGGACCGTCTCGCTCTTATTGATATATGACGCCGATAATGCGGAAGCGCCTTCAGAAAAACATGAAAAAATGCCTTTCTTTGGCTTCCTGTTTCAAGGTGTTCTAATGTCACCACACCAGCCTAGAAGTGGTAGTGGGCAATAGGCGATTTCAGATATTGCCCTTGTGCTCCCCACGGGGGCCCTCCGTCGCCCAAGTCACGCGCATCGCGCAATGCGTCGTGGGAAAGGGTTTACATTCGTGCTTGCCTGCCTATGGCTCGAAGGAAGGGGGAAAACCGAAACCGTTTGCGGTTTTCTTCTTCTGTCTGACTCATGAAAACTAAATCCCAAGGTGCAGTGGGGCATTCGCCACACGGCGCTCTCTGGTGGGCCATCCATGCAATTTCTGAAATCGTCTATTATGCGCAAAACAATTGCTGAAAATTTCAGTATGATTGGAAGAGCACAGCGCAGGTTATTACGTTCCCAAGCCATTCCGAAACATTCCGACCAAACCGAAACTATACAAGATTTTCGGTGGCCACATCGTGGCAGAGCATGTAACTATCGTGTGATGAACTCCAGTATTCTGCGAAAGGTGGCGCTTGCGTCACTTGTGTTCGTTACGTCACGTTGGTTGTGTCGTATTGCTCTGGCTGTGCCACTGTGCTGCGGGACGCATTCATCTACGCCGTTTTGACAGGTGCTGACTGTCGTGTTCTGATTTGAACTGTTGATACTGCGGTAGGCTGCACGTTCATAGTATCGTTGCTGCTGCCGCTTCGTACAAACTGGAAACGCGCGGCAATGACACGGCCGTGCAAGAATCCCCGGAAACCGCGGACTTTCGGTGGGAAATCAGTCCGGAAGCTGCGTCGGCGGCTGGCGAGAGAGAAACGGTAAGTTGTAACCAAGTGATTGTAACTTTGTACTGGTGCAGTGCGCTTGCTCTTATTTATTTGTTATTCTCCGTAGGCAATCCAAGCTGTGGTCTTTGCCCCCTTGTATGGTCTTAGCCATCAGTGGTCTTAGTCTAGTGTCATTGCCTTGACTCTGGGGGCAAGACTGAGAAGCACCTGTATTACGACTCTCCCCCGATTATTTTTTTTTTTTTATAGTCTGAGGTACAGCACAGGAGTGAAAGGGTGAGGATGGACAGCGTTCTCTACGTTTGGAACTATCTTCTGCTGTGTATCTCACTTCGATATTTCATTTCTGCCCATGAGACCATTGCCAAGTTTTTGTGCATTTTGACTTTTTCAGATTACCACAGTGGTGCCAACTTTCACTTGCGGCTATCCAAGAGCGGACGATGTGATGCGGTTCAGGTCGACCCGGATGTTATCATAAACAATATATGCATTTCCCAATTTCTAATGGCTGTGTTCCATCTCCTCTTTTTCTATGTTTGCTACAGTTGCCTCACTGCCTCATCCCGTTGTTTTACCCTCGCGAATGGCCGCTTCCGCACGATGAACTCAGTACGATGAACTCAGCATGGGCATGTTCATAGCAATATCACAATGCCCGTACTAACATACCTGAAATTTGACCCGTACATTCCTTTAGTCTCACCATATGTTCTCGTCTTCTTTTTTTTTTACCTTCTCCAACGTCCTGCGGTCTCGTGAAAAGTTATCGTACAGATTCTTCTCCCCCAAAAGTCTTCTAACACTTTGAATACATTATGCAAGAGCAGGAAATAGACCAACTTGCACGAGATTTCCGACCACTGACCTGCTGCAATCGGGTTAGCATGGCACACGCCCAGAAGAGGACAGATGACCGAGACAAATAATGGGAAAGCGCGCCCGTTCACATTCCTTCGGTTGTTGTACCACCTGTCTAATTGTAAAAGAAAATCGTGGGGGAACGCATAAGGCTGTTATTCGAAACGTGTCTCGTTTGTGCTTCCTTGTTTGTCTTTCTCGCATTCTCGCAACGTGTCCTCGGCCTAACATATTGGCCTTGGCTCATAATCGTTGTTTTGAACGAACTAAAAATCGTAGAACCCTATGTTTGCGCCTAGAGAGCAATACGTGCGTGTAGTGTGCCTGCGGACCAAATCTAGCGGTACAATGAACGACTGTAGCATTTCGTGCAGCAGTATCTTCGGTGCGCAAGCAGCCATGGTCTCAAGGGAATATAAAATTGTAATCGGTATCATCAACATAATTATCGTAATGAACCTAATTACCGCAATACGTTTGAACAGTTGCACACCTCGCCGTGCATGCTGAATCATATTCGGTTACTGCAAGTGTCACTGACATCCTGCGTGTTAGATAAAGCTGTTAGGGGCAACAAGCAGGCTCCTACAAAGGAATTGTCACTGCTAGGCAATGAATGTGAACACAGAAAAGGCTACGAGCTAATTCTCTTCCGTCTCCCAAACACACGCTTCTTCGTGTTGTTCCTTTATTTCTTTTTTTTTCTTGTTTGCTTCATTATTTCTAGTCGAACGGAAGGAACCGGGTTATGCACCAGCTTGCAACATCCTGTCCCTTCGGTCGGCAGTTAGGTAGCGGAGTACCGCTATTCGCTACTCCCCTGTAACGCCGCTACTCATTCCGAAACGTAGCGCGGTACCGCTACCGGAAGGAAATATGTACCGGCGCTACTCCAAGCTGCCTCGTAAGATATTTTTTTATGACGAACATGTAACCATGATGAGTAGAGCCCACACAACGCTTAGGCAATAAAACATTGTTTTATGCAGGAACAACAAGCACGAGAACTGTCGAAACCAGCTCTGAAAACTCTATTCTAGGCAGGATAAGTTGGCACAGAAATTAGAAAATGTCACTTTGATCATGCCGGATTCTGTGACTTCAGACACGGATACCGCCTTGTCGAAGTGAAATGGCGGGGAAAACGAGTTACGTCTTTTGTTTTGCCCACTAAAGTAGCTTGTACTAACATACCTGAAATTTGACCCGTACACTCCTTTAGTCTCACTATATGTTCTTGACTTTTTTTTTACCTTCTCCAACGTCCTGCGGTCTCATGAAAAGTTATCGGACAGATTCTTCTCCTACAAAAGTCTTCTAACACTTGGAATACGTTATGCAAGAGCAGGAAATAGACCAACTTTCGCGAGATTTCCGACCACTGACGCTGCAATCGGGTTAGCATGGCACACGGCCAGAGGAGGACAGATGACCGAGACAGATAATGGGAAAGCGCGCCCGTTCACATTCCTTCGGTTGTTGTACCACCTGTCTAATTGTAAAAGAAAATCGTGGGGGAATGCATAAGGCTGTTATTCGAAACGTGTCTCTTGTGTGCTTCCTTGTTTGTCTTTCTCGCATTCTCGCAACGTGTCCTCGGCCTAACATATTGGCCTTGGCTCATAATCGTTGTTGTGAACGAACTAAAAATCGTAGAACCCTATGTTTGCGACTTGAGAGCAATACCTGCGTGTAGTCTGCCTGTGGACCAAATCTAGCGGTACAATGAACGACTGTAGCATTTCGCGCAGCACTATCTTCGCTACGCAAGCAGCCATGGTATCAAGGGAATATAAAACTGTAATCGGTATCATCAACATAATTATCGCAATGAACCTAATTATCGCAATACGTTTGAATAATAGCAATTGCGCACCTCGCCGCTGAACCATATTCGGTTGCTGCAAGTGTCACTGACATCCTGCGTGTTAGATAAAGCTGTTAGGGGCAACAAGCAGGCTCCTACAAAAGAATTGTCACTGCTAGGCAATAAATGTGAACACAGAAAAGGCTACGAGCTAATTCTCTTCCGTCTCCCAAACACATCTTCTTCCTTTATTTTTTATATTTTTTGCTTCATTGTTTCTAATTGAACGGAAGGAACCGGGTTATGCACCAGCTTGTCTGCGTCCTGTCCCTTCGGCCGGCAGTTAGGTAGCGCAGTACCGCTATTCCCTACTCCTCTGAAACGCCGCTACTAATTCCGGAACGTAGCGCGGTACGGCTACCGGAAGGAAATATGTACATGCGCTACTGCCAAGGTGCCTCGTAAGATATTTTGTTTTTATGACGAACACGTAACCATGATGAGTAGAGTCCAGACAACGCTTAGGCGATAAAATATTGTTTTATGCAGGAACTGTTGTTTAGAGCTTGGCTCTTGAGTGTCTCTTCGCTTGCATTTCTGACATTCTTGCAAGGTTTCCACAGAGTAACATATTGGCTTTGGATCGAAACAACTGTTGTGTACAGAATTAAAAATCGTAGCATCCTATTTTTGCCCCTAGTAAGCAATGCGTACGTGTACAATAAACGCTTGCGGCATTTCGTACAACAGCTGTCTCGCTACGCGATGGACAAGCAGCCCTGCTTCCAAATGTCATAGAACTGTATTCATTATTATTATAATACTTATCACAATGAAACTGCAATTATCACATTAAGCTCGAATATTGTGCCCTTCGCTGCGCATGACGAATCACCTTCGGTCTCCCAGTGCTACTGACAACTTCTATGACAATTCCTGTTAGGGGCGGAAAGCAGGCTGTTACAAAACAATTGTCAGTGCTAGGCGTGAATACTATTGCTCAGAGAGAAAATAATATAAGCCAATCCTCTTCCACAGAGCACGGGTCCAGGAAGAAATGTCCCCGGAAAAAATGTCTCCGGAAGAAATGCCCCCGGAAAAATTGTCTCCGGAAGAAATGTTCCCTGGAAGAAACGTCCCCGGAAAAAATGTCCCCTGAGCAAAATTCACTTTTGGTACGCGTGGACTGGTTGACTTCGGACGTTGACTTTTTGCTATATAGGACGGTGTGAATGTTTGGATTTTTGAGCACCGAAGCGAGTAATCGTATATCCTATTCCATTTCCTAATCAAATATGGAATTCAATGTTCGAATTCCAAATCGAATTGATGCTTCTACTGAACTGAATATATTTGAAGAGACCCGGCACATGGAGAACAAAAAAAACAACAAAAAAGAGTAAGCGCTATACTTACGCATACATATACGTACAGTACATGTTGGTATTCCAATATACTATGTTGTATATGTATCCAATTACGGTTATTCAACGAGTAGCTTAATTTATTCGTATTCCATTCCATTTTAAAATGACTATTCACACATAGCATTTCTTTGCCTAGGTAGTCGCTGTGGGTCAGTTTTGTGACTTTACTTCCTTGTATCTTGCAACAATGCGGCCTGTACAGTCATGGGGCTCCCGAGATGTGATACCGCTAGACATATTGAAATATATTTTTGTCTGTCAATTTTGTTGCTTCCCCCCCCCCCCGCATTTTATTTCCCTCTTTACACATCACCGTGCACGTCGATCTGCGCACTTCTAAAAAAGAACTTGACATGCTCCTGGTCATTCCGAATGGCGTCGTCTCTCCTGATTTGTTGAAACTGGACGTCGTACTACTTTCTGTGACACTTCACATTTGTGCTAATTAGCAGAGAAAATGTTTTTCCGTGTTAGCGCTGCGAAGCAACTATTGCTGTACGCGGTGTACAGGCGTGGACAGAGGACAGCAGGAGGGAGGGTGACAGGGGGCTAGTATGCGTCCTGGGTTGACTTCAGGGCTAAGTGAGCCGACATTCGTCAGGAAAGTCCGACGGAAAACCCAAGGAAAACCTCAGAGAGCACACCTGGTGACAGGATTCGAACCCGTGTCACGTTGTATCAACGAACGTGAAATTGATTGCAGTGTATTCCCTACGAGAAATCGCAAGTGAAAGTAGGTCGAGCTTTCAAAGTAAAAACCCTTATCAAGTGGTTAGGAATTTTAGTATTTATTTTGAGCCGGAGGACTTCAAGACCTGCAATATCGCAACCAGGGATTTCGCAAAAATTCCACGCGTACCAAAAGTGGATGTTTCTCGAGGGCACATTTTTTTCCGGGGGACATATTTTCCAGGGGACATTTCTTCCGGGAACATTTTTTCCGGTTCCCCCAGAGCACGCGCGTCTGGGTCTCGTTTCTTTTTCTTTCCAACTAGTTTCTTTGTTTTCTACATGTGGGGGAATTGAACGAAGAACCGGAGCATTGGAAGGAGGGGGCACCACGGTAAATGTTTATTATGTAGGCAAGGGGTGCTGTCGCATCCATCTTGCTACGAGGAATTTTACGATAACTATCTTGCAATGCAAATGCAATTTCTTGGACTGAACTGTGAAATCTGTAGACGGATCCTCCGTTTACTCGCAAATACAACGATCGTCTCACGACAAACTGTGGGCAATCAGCGCCGCGTAATGCGATGGAGACGACTGAAATAAACTAGTGAAATGACCACATTTCGAGGCCAAAGATCACACCTCTCGTCATCTCACAAAGCGATAACACGAATCGCAGCCAAATAGAAAAAAAAAGTTATCTTCACCTACTAGTCACGGCCGCTACTATGCGGAATACGGATAGGTTACATAGCGTATAATTGTCGACTTCCCTATTTTACTTCGGTTATGCCATTCCTTTGATTCTTATCATTTTGTGTGCGTACTGTGAGTTGAACTTCTAGTTTGAACAGAAGTGGTAATTTCATACTTTATTTCAAGAAATCCTGTTTCTGTAAGCTGTCTTGAGATAAAACTGCTACCGATCGGCACGTGAACAGACTCTTCACAGCTGACTGCAATTATGTAGTGTTTGCGTCCATTTTTTATGACGGTTGTTTGACCATTTTGCATTTGAGATATATATTTTTATATATCTCAAATATATTCGTCACATAATCGTCACACGCTACGCGCGCGGCAGCTACCCCCGTGCTACTCAAACCACGAAAGCACGAAAATCAACTCGCCGTCTTGCACGACAGTTTCAGAAGACTTTTACGAGACAAACCTCCCTTCTACACACGTATAAACACCGGGTACAATGGCATACAGAAGAGACTCAAGGTCAAAGGGTCCAGTCGGGAGAATCGCGCGTGGGACAGCTGTCCCACGCGCGATTCTCCCTAACAGGATCATACACGGAAACCGCGACGGCGGCGCCCCGCCGTAGGAAGTTCGTAAGTAAATTCAAGATAGCTACCGTGAGACTGTAGCCTTAACAGCTTCCTATGTGTGAAAAAAGCAGAGGGGTAAACTGAGAAGGAAGAAATATATATGAAACACAGGCTCATTTATATACGAAGGAACTCAAGCAAAGGAGGAGAAAGAAAAAGGTGAAAATGCTCAGCAACACTACAAGCGTAACATACAAAGGAATTGCTTTTTGAATAAAAACGGGATATTCAACTTCCTCAATTCCACCGGCAACAAATTCCATATCTTAGATCCAATAAAAGTTAGCTCCTGTTTACGATAGTTTGTGCGCGGCAACGATATCCTATAAGACATATATCGTCTCTTCTAAGGGAATATATGGAACTAAAGCGGGCTAAGTGGATAAACTGAAGATTATTATAGGAGGATTGTTATAATTTGGAACTAGCCTGTTCTGCGACAGCCATAGCGTTAGTTTGCTGAGGACGAGGTTAGCTTCATGCAACAAGCCCTCAGGTGTGCTGCCTTCTGCGAATATGTTGGTGTCATCTGCGTACAATGTGCAGTCTTTGTCTAGGAATTTAGGCAAATCATTGATAAAAACTAAAAACAGGAATAAAAACAAGATTAAGCCTTGTGGCACACATACTTTGCATTCAGCCAAATATGATCGGAATTTCCCAATGGAAACATATATTGCTTTCTTCCAGCCAAGTAACTTCGGAGCAGGCGGAATGCTACTCCTCTTATCCCGTATCTTTCAAGTTTCAGCAGCAGCAATTTGTGGTCAATTAGATAGAAAGCTTTCATTAAATCTATTAAAATACTCATAGTAAGTGTCTTAGAATCGATGCACCTTTTTAATTTTCTTGAGAACATTACTTAATGGTATTTCATAAGATCTGCCCCTTGGCAAACCAAACTGAGATTCAGATAAAAGGTTGTATTTGTCAAAATAATCTGTAAGCCTCCGTAAGAGGAGTGTCTCCATTATCTTCCTCAACAGTGAAAGTATCGCTATCGGCCTGTAGTTAGATACCAGAAGCTTATCGCGCCCGTCTTATCCACTGGGACAACCTTGACGACCTTCAGCTCTTGGGGGGAAAATTTCTTCAATAAAAAGATCATTGATAACAACGGCTAGCAAAGCGATAAATATGACTTATACCCCTGTCAGACGGCATGCTGGACTTCGGGGAATTGTCATTTGCAAAAAATGCCCTCTGACAGCAGTGTCAGACGGCAGCTCAAAGGACGTTTCTAAGAAATGACCACCAACGCGAAAGGAGGCCCCCAACGACATTTGAGGAGCAGAAAGGAGCAATCTCGACAACAGTGTTATACCATTGTACCCTCGCGCCCAACGGGCCTCATCAGCCCTATTGTCAAGAGCGCGGCGTTTGTCCTGCTTGAGCAATCACGTTGTGAGGGTCGGCGTTTTCACTGTTATATCTCTCGTTGCTTTTCCAAGTACCTGCTTAAAAGGAGTAGTATAGCAATCCGTTGACTACGGGAACCACCACCGCTTGCCGCCATTTTGGCAACAAGCGGTCGTAAACAAACACTTTTGCGCCGCGCTACCTTCGCGGCTGAATGTAGGAAAACCTATAAAATGCGGATAATGGAGTGAAACTGCGTAAACGTATTTAGATCCTATTTAGAGAAGTGCATATGGCTTCTGCATCTTGATTTGTAGCGCACTGACCGACTTCAAATTTCCACAGCAGACAGGGAAAACGAAACCGAAAAAGGGAGCCGGTGAGGGCAGTCAGTTGATGAGCACTCCTTTCCCGCCTGTCTGGCAGGCGCCCCCGAAGAAAGGTCATTTGAGAGGCCGAAGGCCATTTCTCGCAATTGACATTTGAAATGCTGTCTGACTAGGGTATTCAGGTCACCGGAGCTCATCCGAAACTGCCGTCAAACTAAGGAAGCCGCCATTAAGCGTCCCCGTATTGCTAGGCCAGAACTGGCGGAGCCCGCTAGTTTTGGCGGAGGAAATCTGAACAATGGTTTTGGTTAATGTTTGTCGTTTTGTCACTGTGTGTACCAAACAAAGACGTGTGAAACGTGATAAAAAGCGATTAAATCTAGAGTGGGGGTTATATGTTGTGTGTTTTATTGTTCCTATGTATTCTTTTAGACTGGCCTCCACCTCAGAGCTTTCTAACTCGAGCCTACTTAGATTACAGTTTCTTATCCGTGGTTGTCAAATCTGTCAAGCCATAAAACGCGTGAACGTGTCTTTAATTAGTAAGTTTATTGGCGATTTCAAAGATATCGTGGTTACCGATGCCTTTAAATAGAGCCGAAATCCGAGAGCTTCGACGCTGTGTTTCGGAAGTCAGCAACATAAACATGAAACTCCCCATTGCCCTCTGACGATGGAACTCCCAAGTTGTTATTGTTGTTGCCCAATAAATGCATAAAAGAGAACTGCAAGCAGTGCAGAGAGGGTGGATCAGGAGCATCTTTCCTAAAGTAAGTAGCCTGCTTTTCCAACTTTCATGTATGTGAAATTCTTCCACTATGTTTTTGATTGAATTAAGTTTGTCTTTCCCTGGCCGTGCAGCTTTGTACATCAGAGTGCCAATATGTACAAACATAGCTTTATACTTGTAACATTCACCCAAACCTATAAATTTAAACATCAGAAATATTGTACTAACATAGCATTGACTAAAGGGCACATGCCACAAGGTAGCATGCCGCTTAGTACCCACCTTATCCCAGTTACTTATATTTGTTTGATCATGTCTTTGTTCAACCATCTGAGAAAAGGTAACGAAAGAAGCAGTGCAAGTTACTAAGAAAATAACTGCATTTCAGATACAAGTACAGCACATATAGGAGCACCTTGTATTTTCCTCAAGATAATACAAGCACTCAGATATTTTCACCCTGGGAATACGGCAAGCAGATGCCGCACCATCCCATTAACAGCTCCGCTCGGGAAGGCTCTAGGGATGCATGCACCTGCAGCTGAAGATGCTATAGCTTTTTCCAACACATTTGAATGTGTATTATGCGTGTGCTAAATAAAGATAAAGAGGGAACTACATCTGTTGTTTCTGTAACATTGTTAATGAAAATTTATCGCCCTCACAGACTCCCACAACAACGTACGGAACGATATTCGATATGGGTTCAGCGACTTGAGGAAGTGAATGTGAAATCCTACAATGACTGCAAATACGACCTCATGTGCTCCACTCATTTTCAGCAATGCTTCTTTTATGGTGGACACAGTTGAGCTGTATTGAAGCCTGGTGCATGCCCTAGCATTCCGGCTCCAGGTCAACAAAGTATACATGTTCAGGTGATGAAGCTTATACTGTTTCATTCCTTTTAGTGTCAGTGTGTCTCTGTACTTCTCTGTGAATTTTCTCAACTTATCCTGCTTGTGCTTGTGTGCAGGTCATGCAAGAGTATACCAACAGCAAAGTGTGTCTCAGATGCAAACCTCTTCAAGCATTTGCATGAAGCCATGACACAGGAACGGCTTTCAGTTGAATGTCTGCTTGCAGCGTACTTTTTGCTTGAGCAAGGGTTTTCAAATCCTTTAAAAAGTAAAGTACTAATTAAAAGTATATGACTGCTGCATAAATGTAATTTTTAAAAGCCAGAAAAGCAAAAAAAGGGTGACCAGATAGTTTGTGTGAGGCATATTCATCTAGCACGTGTTACATGACTAACATGTACTAACCACAAAACTATGGCTTAAATCTTTGTACAATTATACCAAAACCAAGGAAGAATCTCCAGCAAAGTGCGCGGGCACTACGACTGTCTACATCAAGTAGCTATGTGCTACATGTTATACATCGTGGCTGCTCAGTCGATCATCTCTTTTATATGGGGAGTACCGACACTGACAGTGCAGCATGGCGTAGTGAATGCTCCTGTGTAATACAGTCACAGCTTGTTGCAAAGAAAGTCAATGCAATTGTATTTTCACTAAAACAAAATAGAATCATCTCTTGATTGATGAAATTCACAAATTCCTTTATTTTATTAACAGATGCCTCTCAAACAAAACCCATTTCATTATTTATTGCAAAATTACAAGCCTCGCTTTATGAATCTCAATTAATTATAATATTTTGCAGGAATATTGACCATTCATAAGTTGTGTGTTAAATGTATTCAATACAATAAAGTAGACCACTCATGATCACCATCCACTCTTTTAATATAGAGGTGTACCTGTGTCGAACAGCCTGTGTACCTACAGCATTATATTTACGGTCTGGCTTTTTCAAGTTAAACTCATCTCCTACTGATTATTACCCCGAATCAGTTGAGCCCCAATTTTGATTGAACGTGATCTCTGTCTGAACTCCAACCATGTATCATATCTACTAATTAGTGGCAATATGAATGCATATGTATGGTGTAAAATTATTTTAGCGCAAAAATAAACTATGCAAGGCAGGTTTAATATCACAACATTCAGCATTTGTGACCATTAATTGTGACAGCTGTATATTTGACTTCCTTTACCTGAGGTGCAGTTGCACAGAGAAAAGAGAAAAATTACGAAGCTTATAACACCCAAATGCATCAGCAGCGCCTGATGTCAACCTGATTTGAGACGGGAAACTGAAAGACTGTACCTCCATATTTTTCTTCCCTTTTCTAGGGGCATACCTAAAAAAAAGACAGACGCAAGTATAGTTTGCTCAGACGTAAAACTGTAGAACAGCATCTCATCCACGACTACGTTTTTACGTGCTCCTTTGCAGGAGCAGCTACATGTCTGTTGAATACCCCGTGAAACAGCTTAATTTTACTGTACTGTTCTCTAATGAAATCGTGACTCGCATTAATAAACAGATTTTCTTTGTTGCAACAAAGTTGTGTGTTGTTCTCTCATTCACCTACACGTTTCCCTCTACTTCGTGCATTCGAATAGCTATTCTGCCTGGATCACAGCAGATTGTGAAATCGCACATTGATCTACAGAGCTCTGTGCCAAGTACCGTCAACATGCGCAGTTCATTCGATGCAAACAACTTGATGCATCTGTTAATTGTTCAATCGCATGATGCAGCTAGCACGATGATCCATATGCTGCGTACTTCACTTCGCTAAACTTGAAACAAATTGAGAGAGAGAGAGAGAGAGAAGCTCTTTTATTGGCATTACATACGGAATTCCGACTCTTCATCAACAAATGAACATCATCATTTACATAAGGAATGACCTTGAAGGATCAGACGCTATTCGCGTGTAACTCATCCGTACTCAAATTGATAGCTCAAATATGCGGCAAACAGTAACTGAGGACACATGAAGTACACATCAATGAACTCATGAAGTACAAGCTGCCACCCAACAAATCGTGCGCAGAAATAAATAGAACTAATATATATGCAAGACACAAACGAGAAAACACATGAAATTTGTAAGTACAACGTGATCTATTCCGTAACATGAGAATATTCAGTTAATGTCAATCCAAGATAACAGCTAATTTGTAGCTTGAAGCATAAAGTAATTATGAAGTTGTGTCTTGAGGACATGTACTGATGTGCTGCTTTGTATATGCACTGCAGTGAATTCCATAACTTGACAGCGTAATATTGAAAAGAAAAGTAGCCGTAGTTGGTCCTTATTTTAGGTAAACCTAGGGAAAACGGTCCGTGGTTTCTTAGTGGCATGGTACAGTCACGACTCTTCAGAGTAATAAATGGTAAAGAACATAAGTTGTTTCTCAGTTTGTAAACGATGGTACATAACCTGCGCTGAAGTAAAACTTTTACCTCAGGAATATTAAACAATTTAAATGCAAAAGTAATACTTTCATTATTTGGCGTAGCTAACATCGCTCGTAATGCCTTTTTCTGGGCAACATGCACAGGCTTAAATGCGGAATCGTATGTTAGGGCATAGCATGCGATACCATAGGAAATATCGCTTTGAACAAGAGACATGTAAACGCTTCTTAGAACTCGTAACGGCACGAGGAACCTCAACTTGTTTATTGCATAAGTACCCGAATAAACTTTGTTGCTCACGTGTGACACATGGTCGAGCTATAACAAGTGCTCATCAAGTGTTATGCCCAGGAATTTCGTTTAGGAGCGCCTAGCAATAGTATGAGGACCAAGCACCAAGTCACTATTACAACTACCCGTGAATAATTGGGGGACCTGAAGATGACGTATGAAGACTTGGACGGGCTAATCTCTAACTTATTAAAAGTCAGCCAAAAATTAAGCCTTGATAGTGTATTATTTGCGCGTGAGAATAAATCATTTATATCGAAACTCTGCATAAATATGGGAGTATCGTCCGCATATAGAATTGTTGGCTCGTTCAGATAAGATACCAGGTCCTTTATGTACGCCAAAAAGAGAAACGGCCCAAGAATGGAACCCCGGGGGACACCCGCCGAAATGATGACAACAGATGAAGAGGCATCACCAAGTTGAACAAATTGCTTTCGATTAGACAGGTAGCTGGATATAAGTTTGAGAGTTACGCCTCGAATTCCATATCGTTCTAATTTCGAACAAAGTAATGGATGGGCAATCGTGTCAAACGCTTTCCGAAGGTCAACGAACACGCCCATGGTTAAAAGCTTAGAGTCAATATTAGACTTAATCAACTCGTAAACTGAGAGGGCTGCATTTAAGTCGACCTGTTCCGGCGGAAACCAAACTGGTTATCCGATATCAAGGAATGCCTCTGGAAAAAATCCTCTAATCTAGATAGTATTAGGCGTTCTAATATCTTACTGATAGTGGGTAGAATCGCGATGGGTCTGTAGTTCCCGGGAGATAAACGACTACCGCTCTTAAAAATTCGGCAGATTTTCGAGACCTTTAACTCATCAGGGTACGATCCTTCATGAAATAATGAATTGATGATGGCGGACAAAGGCGTTGAAATCAATGTAGCCACTCCAGAGATATGTGGTCATATCCAGAAGCCGCCGTGTTTTTCAAATTGTAAATGACCGACCGGACTTCTCCTGGACACCAACCCGGAGTCGGGAACTTGGCGCCCCCATCGCCCGGCAGCAGCCGCTGTAGCCCCCTCCTGCACCAACGGTTGGGTCGCCGCAGGAGGGAGACCCCCACGTATAGTTGTGCGTGGCTTCCCGTGTCTGGGGAAAGGGGGATCCTGGCAGTTGAGTGGACTCGGAGGTTGGTTTGGACCCTTCGGGGCCCCTCCGGGAAAACAACACACTGCTTTGGCCCCTGCTTCCCATAGACGGGTGATCCTGGAAGGCCCGGCCAGGACTATTCAGCTAGTCGCCATCTCTCCTTTCATTGCTTTCTCTTTATCTTCTCCCCCTTTGCTCCCTTTCTCTTTTCACCTACTTTGGCGGCAAGGGTCAACCTTGGGCAGTCTTTCACCCTCCAGAAGCTGCACGTGGGTATAGTGTGAACGTACCTGCTACGGCGCTAAGCGCGGTCCCCTGGTTGGGCTCCGTGGTGGGCGACAGGACTTTTGCACCGAATAGTTCCATTACATGTATGGCTTCTAATTCTTTATCACCCAATGATCGGAGCCTGAAAAGGTCCCGCACCGAGCATAAGAATACTTTCCTATACAGACCCGAACCTGAACCATGGTATGCAAAGTTTCTCGTAGTACACTCCAAAGACGAAACAAAACCACCTTCGAAAATGTCACCATTTGCAGTTGCTAAAGCATTTGAAAGTGTAGTTGGCAAGAACTACAGCGCCAAGAAGCTGAGCAGTGGTGACATTCAAGTCCAAGTGGATAACCGAAAACAAAGTAGTGCACTGCATTCTCTCACACACATCGGAGAAACAGCTGTAACCGTAAGCTCTCACCGCACTTTGAACACCGTAAGAGGTGTGATATCTGAGAGTGAACTACTTGAGTGCTCAGACTCCGAACTCGAGGAAGGGCTGGCTGACGAGGGTGTAGTCTCGGCAAAACGAATCGTGATGCGCAGAGATGGGAAAGAGGTTCCCACGAAACATGTAGTCCTATCTTTCAAGATCCACAGTCTTCCATCAACAATCAAAGCTGGCTATCTAAACTGTCATGTGAGGGCATATATCCCCAATCCAAGACGCTGCTACAAGTGCCAGAAGTTTGGCCACGGTTCGCAGGTGTGCCGTGGACAGGCTGTCTGTGCAAGGTGTGCTGGCAAAGACCATTCGTCAGAGACATGCTCAAATGATATCCGTTGCACCAACTGTGAAGGTAGCCACCCCGCACACTCGAGATCCTGTCCTTTCTGGCAGGAGGAGAAACAGGTTCTCAAAATAAAGATCGAACAAAACGTCACGTACCGAGCGGCGAGAGCCCACTTGCAGTTCCAGAAGAAAGGAACTTTCTCTGATGTGGTGCGCAGGGGAGTGGCACCACTCAGAGTTTCAGTGGAGACCCAGACCACCGGGCCTCCACACCACACTCCCCAACTCCAAGAGAAGGTCACAGAGGTGCTTCCTCCAGTGGCCACACAGCCAATCAGCCAGGGAGAGGCCGCCACAACCTCAAAGGAGGTTGTTGCATCTCCCTCCGTTTGGGACGGGATTGCCAAGGGCCCGTCCCAAAGTACAAGTCAAGACATGGATGTCGATGATGACGACTGCTTATCGCAGAAGTCGTCATCGAGTCTTCCAAGTACTACTTCGTCCTTGGGCAAAGAGCAGAGAAAGAAAAACACCGGCAGAGGACGGGGTCTGAAAGGCAAAGAACAGCAAAAGGCCCCTCCACCAAGGATACAAGCTCCTTGATTCTCCACATTCATGTTCCAACATTTCGCAGGGTCTTCACGTTTTCAGGTTGCGTTTCAGTCCTTGCTGACCCCCCTCTTCTCCTTACTCCTAACGAGTTCCAGTTGCAAGAGTATCGTTCAGTGGAACTGTCGTGGTCTTCTGGGGAATCTTGATGACATCGATGATATATCAGACGGACACAGTGCTGTCTGTTTCTGTCTTCAAGAAACTAATCTGAATTTTGAAAATCCATGCCACCTCCGACGGTGGAACATATACAGAAAAGACCGAACGAATGTTGCACGTGCTTCTGGAGGTGTGGCCATCGTCATGGCGAGAGCACTCCCCACGAGAGATGTCCAACTTTCTACAAATCTTGAGGCTGTTGCAGTGCAGATTTGCACTGACCGTGTGATGACGGTGTGTTCTCTGTACCTGCCGCCATCAGCTAAGGTTGAAGAAAAGCAACTTCAAGACCTTCTCAGACAGCTGCCACAGCCTTTTCTTCTCCTTGGAGATTTTAATGCACACCATCCTCTGTGGGGTTGCTCAAAAGTTGACACACGAGGTAGGATGTTAGAGAAAATGCTAACATCTTTGCCAATCTGCCTTCTCAACACAGGGAGTGCAACACATGTCAATTCGGCTTCACAGACTTTCTCAGCTATTGACATTTCACTATGTAGTCCATCTCTATTCCAAGACATTTCATGGACAGTTGCCGACAGTCCTTACAGTAGCGACCACTTCCCTCTTGTATTAAAACTCAATCAACTGGCAGCTACCCTCACTACCCGACCACCCCGTTGGAAAACACAATTTGCCGATTGGGGATCCTTTAAACAAGAAGCCTTACTGTCAGCAGAATCACTTCATGCACTCGGCATTAATGAAGCAAATGACATTATTACAGACATTATTATTGACGCAGCCACTAAATCCACTCCGCAATCTTCAGGTCGTCTTCCTAGACGCTGCAAGCCCTGGTGGACGAGTGATTGTGCGAACACCAGACGGGAGCAGAACCGTGCATGGGGTAGGTTGAGACGATACCCAACCCCAGCAAACTTACTCGCTTTTAAAAGAGCCCGTGCGAAAGCAAGGTGGACACGGCAACAAGCGAAACGGCAATCTTGGGAAAATTTCGTATCCACCTTAAATAGTAGCACTCCATCCAAGTTTGTATGGGACAGACTGAAAAAAATCAGAGGCGACTACAGGAGCTTCTCTGTTCCACTTCTGCAAATAAATGGAAGCACGTGTCAGAGCATCGAAGACCAGGCTGACGCCTTAGGTGAACATTTCCAAAACGTTTCCTCTTCTGCTCATTACACACGCGAGTTCTTGAAGATCAAGGATTCTGCCGAGAAGTGCACCCTGTCATGTGGTACTGGCGACAACTACGCTTACAATAGGCCTTTTACCATAACAGAACTTTTAAGAGCACTGAGCGTTTCAAAACAGACAGCTCCAGGGCCAGATCGCATCACGTACTCTATGCTGCAGCATTTAACACCTTCATCGCTAGAAACTCTTCTATGCTTCTTTAACTCTCTCTGGAATGAGGGCTGCCTCCCCTATTAGAAAAAACCATACAAGTGTCCGTTTGGCAGTCATACGGTATAACTGAACGGACTCCATACACTCTATGGACTGGTACGGACTCCGTACGCTGTATGGCATCCTATGGCAGTCCGTACACTGAACGGCCTCCTATGGCAGTCCGTACACTGAATGGCCTCCTATGGCAGTCCGTACACTGTATGGCCTCCTATGGAGTCCATAGCCTGTATGGCCCCCGACCTTGCTGTATGGCATGGGTATGTGTGGCAGTCCGCAAGATGATGGGATGAGACGTGAGTGTTTGCTGAACGTAACACCAGCACAAAATGAACACAACTAGTGCATGTCAATTTGACAAAATTTATTGCCTTACAGCCTTTTTAGGAAGTCAGCCAAGTAGCCGTTAATTGGATCAATTCACTCAGTCAGACTTCTGCCTTTGCGGCTGGGCTTCGTGGCAGTGTACTCCTGAAAGCAACCTAAAATAAGAAAATGAGCATGCGTTAGTACCAAATACCACGCTACCATATGCTCTGTGGAAGCATATTCTACAAAAATAAGGAACTTCTTAACATGATGGAAATTGATGTTCTGAAGCTCGAACACAGAGATTAAACGAAAACACACTAAGCTTCAAGTGTCTAAGAAATACAGAAGAAGGAAGTCACTGAAAAAGCCAGTTGTAAGACTCTAACCCACATTTCCTGGTCCAAGACTGCAATTGAGCTAAGCTGTCCCACTTTGTAAGACAGCTCGTGGTGACCAGCACCATGGGGGCAAGTAATTTGATTGGTCAACGAGGCAGCTCTTGACGCAAGTAATACTGTTTGCTGTTCATTTGACAATGTTAACACCATATGCTACAGCTGAGCTCAGAAACCCATTTTATCTGTAAAAAAAAAAAGTTTAAATGAGGAGTGTTCACTGGCTTTCTTTCAAAAATGTTAAATTGTGCTTGCATCTGCATCAGTATTGTACATAACAGCTTAGAGGACAAAGACTGGTGCGAAGCAGCTTTACTATATAGCGTAAAGCTTCCTCTCAAACGAACGGGATGATAGAGCTTTCTCAAACAGAGGCTTTTTGTTGAAGAACATCCCCCACAGCCACACAAACAGATAATGGGGATCATCTCAGGGCTTTCTTTAAAGGAGTGCTGAGGTGCAAACAAATAGCTCCTGCTGAGGAACCATGAGCATAGGTGACGCAGAGAGCAAGCGAGAGAGCTCTGTTCTGCGCCCCTTTGAAAAATTATTCGCCTCGTGAAGAGAGTGCATCGCAGAACGAGAGGAAGTCGGGATGTATGTTACTCCTTCACGAGACCAGTGATGTACTTCAGAACTGCTCAAGCAGTTATAAGCAGACCGTGATGTGCGAAGAAAAAAACTAAGAAACAAGGTATGGCGCCTTCACCGTGTCATAAAAGCATCGTGTTCGTTGTCTGCAACTGCTCTCTCCAACTATTTTTTTTTATAAATTCAACTGCGCAGCTATAACGCAGAGAAGAGTGAAAATACTTTGCATGGTGGCGCCTGATGGACAGCTTGACAGGTGAGGCAAGAATTCGAGTGATGTTAAATGTCACCACATTGCTCCTTAACAAGTGGATACTGTTGTCAAAATAGAAAAATTGCTCAATGTTCTGGCAGAATAAATACACATACTCGTGACAGCAGCAACTGCTGGCGCCGCTTTGCAGTCATGATCTGCCCGTGGAGCTCCCTAGGTGACCGCACTGTTCTTGCCACTTCTCGCTGCAGAATTTTTCAAACCAGCCTGATACAGGTACCGGCAGGCTTCACATACACTGCAATAAATATACTATACCGTGGCACGAACAATGAAATCTACAACTCAGACATTGGGGTACTGCCATTGGAGAACTGCACTACACTGATATCTTGTCAGCTATGTGGAAGTAAACAGCTCTTGAACACATGGAATAAGAAGCTCGTGTAATGCATGTTGTACACTGCAGCAGTGGGAGCCTGACAAAAGAGCAGCAAGGTAGTTGGCATGGTTGGGACAACAACTTATAAAATGGAACAAAAGCTGTAGGCCATATTCGTCATTGTACTTATTCACGATAAGTAATGTGATGAAGACACAGCTACAGTAGCCGCCAATGTGACAAACCGAAACTTTTTCGTTCAAGATTTTGTACGAATACTAGAAAGACAGCTCTGGAATAAAAGATGGCGGTTCATATTGGTCCAGTGCTAATGGTGCTGTAGGCACTATCAACAGCACTGTCTGTAAACTGTTTTCGGATTGTTGTGTTCGTTCTGGTTGTGCCAATAGGCACAGGGCAATCTGAAAACAGTTTACAGACAATGCTGTTGATAGTGCCTATAATGACATTAGCACTGAACAGATACGAACCAGTATCTTTTATTCCAGAGCCGTTTTTCTAGCACTGGCATAAAATCTTGAACGAAAAAGGTTTGGTTTGGCACGTTGGCTGCTAGTGGAATGCTGTGCCTTTATCAGACTGCCCATGATGAATAAGTATACTGACCAACATGCCTTACAACTTTTGGTCCGTTCTATAAGTTCAGTCTTAAGCATGCCAACTACGCTGCACCGCTGCTCTTTTGTCAGGCTCCCACTGCTGCAGTGTAGAACATGCATTGCACAAGCTTCGTATTCTATATATCTAAGTGTTGTTTACTTGGACAAAGCAAACGAGATCTCAGTATGGTGCACCTCTCCAATTGGTTGTACAGCAATGCCTGAGTTGTAAATTTCCTTGTTCATGCCACAGTATTTGTCGTGTGGTATCAGCAGCTTTAACAGTAACTAACGTAAGCAGTAGATGCATTTATGAACATGGACTTTGCTCCACAGTAACATCCTACAAAAAAAGAAAAAACAGAACATTGACAAATGCAGACTGGGAGTAATAAAATTAACAGAGATCCATGCTTTGACTTCATGCATTTTAAACTCACACTGTCATGCTTGTCTGTGTACACGTGAGAAGTAGTGAGAAATAAAATGCCATTCACACCGTTTCCCAACGAAAATAAAAAGTATTAAAGCGTAGTCCTACCACAGAGCTGCATCCGTGTCATGAGCATAAAAAATCTGTGGCACTTGCTTGTGGACGTCACACTGTCTTGATAAGGTACGTTTTCTGGAAAACAGCATTTGACAGATGAAAGGCACAATCAGAGGAGTATGTCGTACAAAGCATGGCATGCATGTAACTAATATAGTGTGGAAACACTACAAGTACACAATACTATGTTCATGTTCATATATGTCAGAATATATTTTAAAACAAAATTTTGTAGGAAAAGAAAGATGGCTTCAGTACGCAAGCATGCAGTGGGTGAGCAAGCCACGCCGTGTTGTCCACGCCTGTAGACTACCTCGGCTCATTCTCATTACGTTGGATGCACATGTGACTTATTGTGGCCAACAGCCGGCCCACTCTACTGTTCTGAAAATTTAATCATGAGTTACTAACATATACATTTGACTTTATTTATGAGAAATTCACCTGTGTTATTTTATCTAAGCGTTGCGAAAGACAAAAGCAATGGTTTGACAAGATAACACGGGATTGTTTTAAAAAGTGAATGTGTTACGATTTCGGGGCCAACTATACTACATGTCTACAACACAGGGCACTTGTATTTGCAGCGACATAGAAACACACATTCAAGTACGTGCATCTCAAACATATGATGATCTAAACGACAAGATGTAGCCGAGACACACCCGAACAGAAACATCTAAGCTTCCAACCCATCCGCGCACAACCAAGTCGCACATGACAAACCACAGAACCCCACCTAGCAATCCTCAATGGCACGCGCTTTTGTATGTGCAATGACGATTATGTAACACATTTCAACGCTTATTCCAAAGCTAATCAGCCGGGTCCCGATACCTAAACAACTGTTGCTAACTCTAGCGAATCTCACTCTCCTCTCGTGATCGAGTTTCGTTCCTTTGTTTGAACGGATCGCAAAGGATTTTCAAACTTCACGCATGCACTTTGCAATCACAGATAGCATTCCGTATCACTTCATTATCACATCACAACAAATATTTATATGTTTACCTTTCATTATCGGCACCTTGGCGGGACAACAGTCCATCGTTTCTTCGCCAGCAGGCATAAACAGCCGTTGAGCTAAAATCGTCCACCGATCCTTCATGGAAGTGCAACTTCTTGACACTGTAGTAACTACCTCCACTTTGTCCGCATATATCACGAGTTCATACACTGCACGCAGATTAAAATACGTTGTGCAGTCAAGAAAGGTTTTGCTGAAAAAGGAAATTGATCACACAGAAACAACGTGCTTCGCCTACGTCCGCCATAACCACCCAAAGCCAAAAACACAGCGACACGTAGCCCCCTAGGCAAAGTGCATCTAGCAACAGGTAATTTTTATATATTATTTCTTACCGACTTTTGGCTTTGCGCAAAAGATTAACCGGATTAACCATCATTTTTCTCAAACTAAATAACAGTGCCCCATAACATTAATCAGAGTGCCATACGTTGACGACCATCGCCATTCTTAGACGGCAGTTTGTCTGTTTCGGTTTCTGTTCTATTATTGCATTTTCGTGTTATGAAAACACCGTTCCACGGAAAGTATTACGCCAATTATGTGCGTGTATTTGTGTTTGTGATTATAGAACGCTCACTTCAAGGCATTGAGAATGATGTCAAATCACGAAAAGGATAACTCGTGATATCTCCAGAAAATCGCCACGAGCGGCACCCAACGATATATGAACAAAGGACCAGCATAGCCTATGTGTTACTTCAATATTGTTTGCCTATTTTTAGATCCCTATCATGCGTCAACAAGTAAATATTGAATCATTTTATTCCTGCATATCAACGTATCCCATCTGCCCTTTATGGTAAATTAATCAAACATATATATGTTATTGAGTATAGCACTAGGCGAAATTCAATGATTGTTCCAAAGCCAGCCGGGTTCTGCTTCCTTAATTCCTGTTGCTAGCACCAGCGTATCTTTTTCTCCTCGAATGACAACAACTTTATATTATTATTATTATTATTATTATTATTATTATTATTATTATTATTATTATTATTATTATTATTATTATTATTATTATTATTATTATTATTATTATTATTATTATTATTATTATTATTATTATTATTATTATTATTATTATTATTATTATTATGTAAACAGTGCAAACAGCTTGATTGTGTGCCGTAAGCTAAAAAAGCAACGTAAACAAATCCGCTTTAACAGATTGCAGTTTGGAAAAATCTCTATGATAGTGGTGAAAGTGTTGCGGCATGCGCAAAGCAGCAACCATGTCACGGTGATGCGCACACAGCGCATTTTACATCTAGTCGTCCTTCGGCTAAATATGATTTCTATGCCTGCCAAGAGATTCCGTACACACAGAAGTTTGCTGTATGGACACCTGTACGGCCGTCACAGAAGTCCGCAAACTCGCTCTACGGACTTTGAACGGCTGCCATAGAGTTCCGTACACACTCTCTATGGAACCCGTACGGCCACCATAGAAGTCCGCACATGCCATATGGATTCCATTGGTGCACCGTAGCAGTCCGTACGCGTAGCGTTTGAGGACCATATAATTCCATAGCGTTCCATACCATTTCCATTCAAAGTCGTAAGAGTCCACACAAGTCCATACATAATCTGTATGGACTTTTATGGTTTTTTCCAACAGGGTCCCGTCCCGCTGGAAGGAGGCGATCATCATTCCACTGCTAAAAGCAGGGAAAAGTCCTTCCAGTCCAAGCAGTTACAGGCCTATTGCCCTTACCAGTTGCTTAGGAAAAACTTTTGAACGTATGGTGAACTGCAGGCTTATGTACTACCTTGAAGAAAATGAATGCCTAGACCGATATCAGTGTGGCTTTAGAACTGCATGCTCAACAACAGACCAGCTATTACGTTTGGAAACTGTTATTAGGGAGGCCTTTGTCAGACGGCAGCATTGTGTATCCATCTTTTTCGACCTCGAAAAGGCGTACGATACCGCCTGGCGGTATGGCATCCTTCGTGACCTACACTCTTTTGGGGTACGTGGTCGGCTCTTCCGTTGCGTTGCAAACTTTCTTCAGGAGAGAACATTCAGGGTGTGGCGGCCCGTGTGTGATGACGAAGACGTGCCTCTGCTGCCACGCGCTACGGCGCTGGCACGGCAGTTCTACCGGCACCGTCCTAGCGTGAGGCCACGACCATCTGCCCGCTGGGACATTCCATCATCGCCGGTCAGGACTCATGTAAAGGGATACCACCGTCCTCTACATTTGGTGACCCGAACTATGAACACCATGTTCGGCGTAATTCGGCCCAATACCATCCGAAATTCCTGCAAGCCCACCCCTGAAGTCATCTCCGAAGGTGCGGTGCATCGTTCAGGTGCTTGTAGAGGGTGGTATCCCTCTACAAGGGTGCAGCTGGGAACTGTACAGTCCCGCCTGTTCACACAAGAGAATGGAGTCCCGCAGGGGTCTGTTCTAAGCGTAACACTCTTTATTGTAAAGATGAACTCTGTCATCCATGCAATTCCGCCGTCTGTCACGTACTCCCTATATGTGGATGACATTTAAATATCCTGTTCTTCCACAAGCGTTTCTAGGTGTGAGAGACAGCTCCAGCTCACCATAAACAAACTTTCAGACTGGTCCACCGAAAACGGTTTCAAGTTTTCTCCTGAGAAAACTGTTTGTGTTCCATTCTCAAGAGTGAGGGGTATGTTTCCTGAGCCCACACTCAGAATGAATGGCCAGGATATTACTGTCATGCCTGAGCACAAATTCCTTGGTGTCATCTTTGACCAAAAGCTCAAATTCGTGTCTCACATAAAAAATCTCAGAGTCAAGTCAATGAAGGCATTAAATATACTCAAGATCTTGTCGCACAGGTCTTGGGGTGCAGACCGGGAAGTCCTGCGTCGTATTTATATTTCCGTCATTCGCTCAAAGCTTGACTACGGGTCTTTGGTTTATGGCTCTGCACGGAGGTCTGCCCTGGCGATTTTAGACCCAGTTCACCACCAGGGTCTCCGTCTGGTGTTAGGAGCTTTTCGAACATCACCAGTTGAAAGCTTGTATGCAGAGTGCAATGAATGGTCGCTGGAAAAACGGAGATTTTACCTTGCCTCTACATATGCAATGAAGGTGAGATCTTACCCGCAGCACCCTGCCCTAGCCTGTGCCACAGAAACCCGTTTCCAGCAGCTGTTTTTGAACAGACCTTCTGTCATCCCTCCTTTTAATATGCGACTGTCCCTGGAAATGGAAGCTTACGGCTTCCCTGACCAGGGCAGGGTGACTCTAGTAGCAAGTGGTGGGAGGCTTCCCCCATGGCAACCACCACCAACACACAACACATCGTTATTAAAATATAAAAAGCAAGAAACTTCTACAGTTGTGCTCCAGCAGGAGTTCTTATCATTAAAGGACAGTTTTGGAGACCATGTCGCCCTTTACACGGATGGCTCTAAAGCGGGCTCAAAGGTTTCCTGTGCAATGGTCACAGGCACGTCTGTTGTGTCTCGCCGTCTGCCAAACACTTTTTCCATTTTCAGTGCAGAGGTATATGCTGTGATCCTTGCTTTTAATCATGTGTTACACTCTCACATTGATACGTCAGTCGTGTACATTGATTCCTTGAGCTGTCTACAAGCTATATGTAGCTTACGGAAACAAAAGAACCCGTTTGTGCAACAGGCCCAGCATTTATTCAGCCGCATTACAAACAAAGGTTTCTCTCTAACACTCTGCTGGGTGCCAAGTCACGTAGGTATACGTGGCAACGAGCAAGCCGACAAGGCCGCTGTCGAGGCACTGTCCGGCGACCTCGCATTTACAGAAGTGGCAGCTGAAGACTTTACGAAAGACGATTAATGAGAAATGGCAAAAACAATGGAACACACAGAACACTAATAAACTCCATCTAATCAAACATGACGTAGGGAAGCCCACACATGCTTTCAGTAACCGGCTTCACGAAATTCTGTCAGCTCGGTTGCGTATTGGCCACACCTACCTGACACGCGGATTCCTTTTACGGGAGGAGGATCCACCCCAGTGTGTGCCTTGCAGGGAACCGCTTTCTGTTCTGCATATTCTGGTAATGTGCCCACTGCACGAAGCTCACCGTCGCCGCCACTTTCCCGCCTTTTATAAATATAACATTCCCTTCCATCCCGCACTTTTGCTGGGTGATGAGCCCCTGGTAACTTCTAATTGTGTATACAATTTTTTAAACGATGTCGGTTGCATCAAATACCTTTAAACTACATTTTAACTGAATTATTCCCCTTTTTAAATAGATAACATTTTATCATTGTCTTGGCGCATAATAGCCGTAGTCGCTCATGCGCTAGAAAAACCTTAATCACTCACTCACTCCTGGACAACAAGGGGAGAAGAAACATGTGTGGGGGTTACGAGAAGGCAAGATGTGACCTAGCTCAGAATTAGCGTTGTCTGAAGGTACGAACGCAGCGACATTTACAAAGTAATTATTTAATAGATTGCATATAGCTACTCGATTGTCAAGAATGTTCCCTGAATTCACAAAAACGAACGCAGGTCATCGTTTATGGTAGAAGTGGTAAATGGCACGCAAATGTAAAGGCCACAGCACCGACAACACTACTCCAACAAACGCGACGACGTAAACAAGGCTTGAAGCCCGGAAGCCACAAATCACCAATTTCACAAAACTGTGCAGCATATTGTAGATCAAGAAGTTCGAAAAATACGTTCCCTCAATTCACAAACCGACGATTTCGCATTATCTTCGCCTTCGCGGTGCTTCTTGTTGACATTAGGAGCATTTAGGCTGGGCTTGGACGAGTTGCCAGTTGGATGGCTTGGATTGAGTCTGTAATCCACTTGGATCCAAACAATCATCCAACTTTAGGCACATTGTGCCCAGACACTTTATACTTTGCGCCAAGAATGGGGAGAGATATTTCTGTGCTAATAACTGTGGGACGTCTGATGGCTGCAGCCGCCGTTTGACGCGCTGAATAGGGAGAAATGCGTGGGAAGATGGCGACTTACTCCCACCTGAGGGTATTAAACTGTTTTAAGAACGTTAGGGGAATGTTGTCTGATGAGCTCTTCAGTGTTTCAACTTGAGATTCTGAATTACGCTCTCAACTTCTTGCGCACATGTTTGCTGAAGAAAAGGTAATAAACGCGGAACATCATCGCAGGGCGGGGTATAATCTGCCTTATCTTATATGCTGCTAAAGTAATCATTAAATTCTGTACCGCCCATATTTGTCTTTGGTCGATAGTTACCTCACCAGAGCCGGAGGTCAAATAGCTAACATCGCTAGATTATTGTAGTATTTTTATTTAAGGCACTTTTAATCACATTCCATAACGTTTTTGGTCACCATCACATTGAGCAATGGCGTGAGCAAATTACTGTTTCTTTGCAACATCTAGCAGATTTCGAAGCAAACTATTGTAGCGCTTATATCGTGAAGCGAGTCATAGTTTGCTGGATGAGAGCGACATTTTTTGTAGATATTATTCTTCTGTTTAATTGATTTAAATGATTTAATTGATACCCAAGATTTCCTCGCGGCGCTAGTACGGAATAAAGAAAAAGCTAAACAAAGTTCATCTAGTGGGAAGATTTATTCGACGCAATAAACTCTGCAACGCACTTGCAAACAAGTGAACATGCAGATCGTCTTAAAATCTGCTTTATAACATACGTTCTGCCGAATCCCCGTGTACGAAAAAAAAAAAAAGAAAGGGTTGGAAGGGGGCTGTTCTCTCAGCCCGAAATCACGGGTGACGCCGGCTCCCTTCCCTGGGTCTCAGAGCGAACTTACTGTTAGCGTTTCTTAAGCGACGACATACATGGCACTAATCAGTTTCAACGCGATCAGGGAAATTCTATTAATAACACCGTGAAGAGTATAACGTTTGCGCTGGCAGACGCAGGCGCATGAGGAAGAGAGAGTGAGGATCGGGGAAGGTCACCAGGGCGGCTGCTTCCGGCTCAGGGAGAAAACATGTTGCGAGGCGTTCTACAATCTTATCACGTGATGTTATGAGTCAGTATGCTCCGACGGCTGGTTGCGTCGTAGGCTGAGTGCTGTACGTCTACTCGCCGCAGGCTTTGTCACGATGAGTGCAGAGGTGAGATTATATTATAAAATATGAATATTCCTGTTTCGTGATAGTCACAGTTTTTGCGGTATTTGCGCGGAAGAATAAGGATGACTGAACCGGAGTAGGATCGAAAAGTATGGTGTTGCAATTATTCATTTGTACGCGGCAGGTCTTCGCGTCCTCGCATTGGCGTAGCCGGGGGGGGGGGGGGGGGGGAGATTCAAACCCCTTCCGGAATGGTACCTTTGGTAGTGCATTTGGGAGAGGGAAACGAGAGCGAAATCATTCTCTCCATGTAAAGTTCCCATACAAACCCTCCCGAAATATTTTCTTTTTTCTGCCTACGCTACTGCATTCTCGGATTGTGACTTGCTTCTGCTCACGAGATGATGTCGTCATTTCTTTCTCTGCGGTGGAGAGTAATCGTAGTTAACAACGTGAAGAACGCATTAACTGGTCGACGGGCTACGAACACTGCTGTACCGTGGAGGCGCCTCTCACACGTTCACCACATGCTTAAGCGGCAAATTAGCGATTGCACTTGAAATTTGCTACGGAAAATGTAGTGCTTGCGACACGGCTGTCTGAAATCAGCACACCGAGGTTTAAACCAGCTCAAATCTCCAGGTGTTGCAAGATCATTTATTTTGAGTAAGAAACACGTGCGGCATATGGTCCACCCTCGAATAGAATATTAGAACAACATGTTCGAGGGCACTCAAAGAAATGCTGCAGTGCTGCTGACATGCGATTTCAGACAACCGTGTCGCGCGCAGTACATCCACTGCAAATTTTCGTAGCGCGATCCACTCCTCCGCTACCGGTACCTCTATTTTTAAGGAAGGGGAATACGTAAGGGAGTGACGAGAAAGACAGCGCATCTTTATTAAAAAAAGACAAAGGAAAGGTGAGTCAGACACGAAGTGAACTTACTGTTCTAATGAAAGAGACAGAGTAAGGTAAAACTTTACTGCAGGTACATGTCGTTCAAGCGAAGTTCTATTTCTGATAAAAGAGACTAACTTGGCTGGATAGACATCAGAAGAAACGAGATTGTCGCGCAGCAGGATTCGACGAAACACGATTGGCAACAGATGGTCCTTGCTTGTAAACACAGATGATTGATGGAATGTAAAATCCACATTGAATATGAGTACAATGTGAATCACCAAGTACAAATATCGATTTCACGCAGACTGCACGTGGAAAATTAAACGTACGAACCTCGATACAAGGATACAGCGCGGAGTCAGCGCTTATATAGCAAGAGTGGAATGGCGCACGTTATGACACCGTCGATAAGTATGATGGAATTTAACGTAACCATGTTAGATGAACTCCATAACGGCAAACCTGAGCTGGGCAGAAACGCGCAGGCAATGCAACACAGGGTGATGTCTATGTGCTTGTGCCCCTTCAGGTTTTGCCGTTATGGAGTTCACCCATCAGCATGCCTGTGTCTACGCAATTTTATCGGTCACGTTAAATAAATAACGTTGTTGTTGCGCAAGTCTTACTTCGTGATTCCACGTGCAATGTGTATACGTGGGAGTCGCATTAATTTACCAGTCGTAAAACGACGACGTTTTTCGCACATTGTTTTAATGTGTATAGCGTGAGTAAGTTTTCACACAAAGTCTGGCACAATATACGGCACGTACATGGGACACAGCCTTTATTGCGAAAGATACAGATGCGCACGAATTTGTAGCACCGTATATATTTACCTTTTTGGGGGCCAACTCAAGTAACCAGTATTCACCACACAGGTCATATTGATGCTAACTTCATACTCCCAGCAATTATTCGCTACCGTGTTGTTTGTCTGCTAGATTGAACTAAACATAGACAGCTCACTCTTCGACTTGATTCACAGCCGAACATGACACTTGGATTCGCGGACATTTTCATGATGATGATGGTGGGAGAAAAAATAAGACGTGAGCCCGCTCACTGCGGGTACCCAAGGTACTCCAGGTCTAGTAGAGACAGAGAGAGAGAGAGGGAAAAAAAGAAACGTCTCAAAAGCGTTGCAATGCAAAGTATATGTTTTCCTTCGGGAAGGAAGAGTTTTCACAACAACGGGCTTCTTAGTGTTTCGCACTTGGGTGTGGAAGCTTCTATATTCCGTTCTCTCTCTCTGTCTTCATTCTGACGGTGTGCACGTATTTCGCGATGGAAAGTCCGGGACAGGCACACACGCACAAAAATAATAAATAAGCAGGAAGGACGTGTGTTGGCAACGGTAAACAAACAAAAGAAAAACAGGAAAACATGTAAAACTGCTTACTTCCACTGAAAATCCTGTGCGTTATGTCGTTTTTCCACTTCTTCAGCATTCGTATACGTTGTATCAACGTAGCGTTTGAATTACTTTGAATATGCGTTGATTTGTCGGAGTTAATATCAGGCATCTCCGCGGTGACATTCGCTAATTCGAATCAATCTTCACTCTCCTCACTGATTATGCGTTCATTTCCTTGATTTGCCTCCCGATTTCTGCGTTGAATTTGCAAAGCGGTGATTTCATGCCGAATCAGGCAGGGTGGTGCGGTCGAGCTCTCATATTTTGTTCTTTCAAACAGATATTAAAGCCCTGTCCCTAGGAGGCATATTGGCGCTGAAAGTAGCTGAAAATAATTCGTGGTTATTTTTTAATGAATTATCATTCAGATGTGGACATTTCGACCACAGCGCTTCACATATTATCAGGGGTGTATAGCATTGCATCCTAAGTTCCAAAGATTCTGGGATTTGCTTTTGGGGAGATAAAAAAATCGCAAATTTGTAAAATATGGTACGTTTTGATAACCTCACTAGTCGTCTCCCTATTGTGATACCCGAAACTAGTCTACATCACTGTGTTCGTATCGAAATGCCCTTTCTTCTCATAGCAAGTACATCGTATTCTGATTTGGGGCAACGCACCCAACAGTCTTTATGTGAGGGGTGTCTACCGAAAATGCGTAAATTGGACAGTCCGCATCCCATATATTCCCACTCGTAACATTGTTCATTTTACTCACAAACGTTCTTTATGACGACTCAAAACAGCACATGAAAAAAAAAAATTGTTTCAGAGATGGTCGAAGATAAGTTCGTAAGTCAACATCGTTCGCAACGTAACTTCGATCATTACTGAAGCAATTTGTTTTTTTCATGTGCTGTTTCGAGTCTGAGTAAAATGAACGATGTCACGAGTGGGGGTATATGGGATGCACGCTGTCGAATTTCGCATTTCCTGTAGACACCTCTCACAAAAAGACTGTTATGTGCGTTGCCCCAAATCACAGTACGATATACTTGCTATGAGAAGAAAGGGCATTTCGAGACAAACACAGTGATGTAGATTACTTTCGGGTATCACAATAGGGAGACGACTAGTGAGGTTCTCAAAACGTACCATATTTTACAAATGAGGCAAATTTGCAATTTTTATCTTCCCAAAGGCAAATCCTAGAATCTTTGGAGCTTAGGATGCAATGCTATACACCACTGACAATCTGTGAAAAAAAAAGAGTTGAATATGTCAAAATAGTTATGAAGATACCTAGCGTCAAACTTCGTAGGAAGAGCTATGGTCGAAATGCCCACATCTGAATGATAATTCATTAATAAATAACCACCAATTATTTTCAACTACTTTCAGCGCCAATATGCCTCATAGGGACAAGGCTTTAATATATGTTTGAACGAAAAAAATTGGAGAGGTCGTCCGGACGACCCTGCATGATTCGGCGCGAAGTCATCCAGAGTTGTGTTGACAGGGCTGTCTCGCACCGTTAAATGATTGACGTGTGCACAAAATGAATGATCCAAAGTGTCAACACGTCATGTAGCCCAGGACTAGGTGTTAACGAAATTTCAAATAATACAACGAGTCAGTTATTATCCAAGAAAGCGTTTCGCTCATAGATGGATGGATGTTGGATGTTTACTCTTAACGTGAAAGATTGGTACTTTTCCATAATCTCTGTGGAATAGCCGGTCTCAAGCTAAGTGATACATACATCTCTAATTTTTCTTTGCCATCATCATCATGTGGACACGGTCTGCTTGGCCTGCTAGTATGTATTACACAGAATCACGAGCACACAAATATTTTGCGTGATCGTCGAATCGAACAATTCCATTTTATGCTAATGCGGTGTTTAAAAGTACATCGAAAATTTTCAAGGGATGTCGCAAGGTCTTTGCAAAGCGTTTTGTAGCCGGTTTTTCATTCTTATGCAGTTTGTAGTAGAAGGGTGAATGTCTGGGCCTGTTGACACATGGCATTGAAGAAAGGTAACCAGCGGTAAAAAAGCAGGACAAAAGAAGTAGAGGAAGACACCAGTACCTGTTCGTCTTCTTCTACTTCTTTTGTCATGTTTTTTTTCCCCCGCCGGTTGCGTTCTCCAGTTTACAGTATGGTTTGGGCCATTCCACGTCAAGTGATACAGAGTTGCCGCTCAACCCCCCCCCCCCCCCCACCCCACTATAATTTTGTGTGAATTGTTTGGTGGTTCCTTATGACTCCGAAAGCAACAAAACATTTGTCTTTTCTGACGAAATTGAACGTCATGGGGTACAGGGAAAAACCTATCTCAGCACCTTTTGAGCTTTAAAACCTTTTGAGCAGGCATTACGACCTATTAGGCACGGAGCATGCTAGAAAGCGCCTTATTTGATAGGACACACTTCATTTTACCGTATTTAAGCAATTTTCACCATCGCATTCGACGGAAACGACGCCGCTGGCATGCACGAAATTTCCAAAGTGTGTGCAAGTTTACGAATCGTTTTGCAACATAAAATTCTGGAATTTCTTCCTGATATTTTTGTGTAAAATAGCCGACGCGTTGCTTTAACTACAAAAAAAAATTCAACCCATCGGGTATACTGTAAGCCGCGGTAAGAAATCGAGAAATTGCGAAAATTCGACAAAATCCATATTTTTGACAGAAAAATTCGGTGTGAGGAGGTCGGGATAGAAGCGTGATCAAGGTGTAATTTGATGCATCGTCTTCCCATTAAGATGTAACACAAAAATTCCAGAGGTATTTTCTGTTAAATTCAAATAATAATCGTTTAATTGAAGGTAACTTCGCAAACGTGTATGCTCGCTGGGGCGCATCGTAGTGAAGGAACAACTGACCGGGCCACTCACAAAACACTAAGCAGTCGCATTATTGGACACCAAATGACGACTGCCAGCATGTGTTCCTCCCTTTCGAGACCCAACGGCTGTGCAGTTAGCGCTCATCAATCTGGGCATGTTGTGCTCCAGCGAAGCCTTTAGCCAGCTCGCGGTGAGTTTAAGAAAAAATATATCTGAGACTTTTTTTGTTACGTCCGAATAGGAAGACGATGCGTCAAATGACACCTTGATCATACTCCTATCCCGACCTCCTCGCACCGAATTTTTCGGTCAAAAATGTGCTTTTTGTCAATTTTTTGCAATTTCTAGACTTTTTACTGCGGCTTACAGAATACCCGCGGAGTTGAATTTTTTTGTTGTACTTAAAGCAACACGTGGGCTATTCACCAAAAAATTTCAGGAAGAAATTCCAGAGTTTTATATTTCAAACCGATTCCTAAAGTTGCAGACATTTTGGAAATTTCGTGCGTGCCTCAAGCGTCAAGCCCGTCGACTGCGATGGGGAACGTCGCTTAAATACGGTAAAATCGACTCTCCCCTAACAAATAAGACGCTTTCTAACATGTTCCGTGCCTTATTTGGGTCATAATATCTGCTCAAAGAGACATAGGTGTCTGACAAACACTACATCTTTCTGGGGCTCTGCATCCCATCAAGTCGAATTTCGTTAGGAAAGACCAGTGTTGTGTTGCTTTCCGTGTCATAAGCAACCACACATTAACTCACATAAAATTCTATTGGGTTCGAGCGACACCTGCGGATCAAGTAGCGCGGAATGGCCCTTTATTATGGCACAAGAGGAACAATCCGGGGTAATTAGTAATGTGTATTATCCTTCTCCTTATACCCTTTATTATTGTCATGTGAACGTTGGGAGTATATTTAAATTCGAAACAATCGCGGAATATATGCACATTAAAATACTCTGCGCAAGAGCACTGCACGGGCTCGGGCTTACCCGAAAACCCGGAAATTTATATTCGGCAATTATATTACCCGAAAACCCGAGCCCGGTGCGGCCTGTAGAAGTTCTGGGGCGTAAGAAGTAGGCTGGGCTGGGCGGGGTAAGGCTTTCTTTAGTGCGCCTCGGCTGGGCTTGGGTTTGACAATTATGGGCCAGGGCCGGGTTCGTGCCGAACACTGCCGGGCCTAGGTGGGACTCGAGGCTGTGTTACCCCTGTCTTAGTTAGGCACGGTCAAATTTTTTAGCCTGATACAGTGGGCCGGGTCAGGTAGCCTACAAATTTCTCGGGCTCGGGTCGGGCTTAGAATGCTTCAGGCTTGGCCCGCGCCCGGGATAGGTATGCAGGCACCGGGTCGGGCGGGAAAATCGGAGGAAGGCTGCGCTCTGGCTGCGCAGGGCCAAAAATACGGCGCGTGCAGTGCTCTACTCTAGAGGTTTTGTAGCTTCCTAGGCACCATACCGTTTGACACACCATGCAAAACCCGCTGATGGAACTCCTTACTGTTGGGATCCGCGGCCGTTTGGGCCCGAAATGGCGCTGTGCAAACTTCACTGCAACAGCCCTATAGAGATGGTCATGGTTTCACCCACGCATTATGCGCGATTGTCTCGCGACGTAAAGCCCCAAACTATTATTATTACTGTTATAAGGCACACTCTGTTTATGCGCCGAATGTTGATGTATGAATTCGATGTGGGTACTCTACGAGGCTTCATCAATAATCTTTTCCAGACAATCTTCCAGGTGGGCTGCTCCGTCACCTCAAAAACTTCAACCTTGCCCAACTGCAATCAAGTCTATTCAAACTCTGCCTTCACGCGCTTCTGGGCCCATAACCCATGTTAGAAAAAACAACAACCACAAACAAAAACAACAACAACAACAATTTTATTTGCTGACTGCGTGCCGAATAACGATGTGTCACGGCGTGCGAACTGGAGTCAGCTATTTATTATTTTATAAACAACAGAACAAAAACAAACGATGTTGATGGCTTCGAGTGTCAGCCGGTATGAACAGAGGACAACATTTTGCGGTGGGTTTGGCTAATTCAACTATTCAACGCTCTATCCTATTTAGCAAGAAAAACGTTATACTGACTAGGCAAATCTCCGAGTTCAATTAAAAAAATGCAATTCACTTCAATTGAAAGCCCTCAAAAGTAATTTTAATAGGTGTCAAATTGAATGGGCGGAAGGTAGAAGGTAGACGCTTACTCCATATTTTTCTGTTGAGTCATTTTTTACAATGGTCAAATGACACGTTACGTGACGCACCATGTATATATTGTCCTGACGAAGACAGTGCCACTCCGAAATGTCGACCCTTTTTCATTTAACTTTCTGCGCATTAAATGAACTAGTGTTCCTAACTTGCCTGAAATCTGTTGTCCGCGTCCGTTTCCTTCCATAACTATAGGCACACACAGCACGGCGACCGAACGCAGGTGCGCCGACGGGTCGGCTCCTGTTCATGGACCGGCGTACGGTTTGCAACACGGGAACGTTAATGGTCCGTTTTCGGCAGACTGTATACCGTACCCCAACGATTTCCCGAGACGCAGCCAATGCACCCTTACGGGGGCCTCCTTTCGCCACACGAGTGTTAATCTGCGCGACGTCATTGTAGAAAACACTTTATTGCATCATAGTCATCAGATACGCGGGTTCTTTATCGCATCACTTTACTAGAAATGAAAAAATGAGTGTTACATAGAAAGTATACTCTCAACAAAGGTTATATGGAACGGAGATGGTAAGTTACTCGAGAAAGGGAACTCGTTGCCAGTTAAGCTACTGTGCAAGAATCGTAACTAAGTTACAAACGCAGTCACACGTGGCCGGTTTCACGTCAGTTCAGGCAGGGATGTCCCATCGACCTCGTGGATTTTCATTATTTTTTTATATTTAGAAGCTCATCGTACATGATGACCAACAGCGGGGTAGTTTCATTTATAATCGAATGATGCCAGCCGGTCACATTTTTTATTTCTCTCGAAAAAAATATATGTTATCCCACCCACAAAGAGATACAAAAGGTGCCTGACCGCAGGTCTCTGCGATGTTTTCTTCTCCGTCCACCGCGCTTCGAAGCAACCGGCGCGATTTCGTGGCTTACATTTTTTCCAACTTTGTGACCTTGTATCTCTTGAACGAGATGTCCCATTTGAACTATTTTTTTTTTGCTGAGAGAGTGGATGGTGCACGTTCCACCGTTAGCTATTAAATTTATATGGTGAAGAGAAAAGTATACGGAAAAATCTCCCGAAAACGCACCAGAGAACCGTTTTACCGCACATTTGGAAGGTCATGGCCGCGGCCCTGGGTCTCCGACTGTGATGTTCTTCGCATGAGCAGAAAGATCATTCTTTGCTCTTTCGTTTGTCGTCAAACACATTGCTTTATCTTCAGCCATTATCCCCTAACACTGCCGTGAACACGGAAGGGTAGGGGAAAATTCTCATTTTCGCGGCAGTTTTTACTCAAAAAGGACATCTTGAAATTTTCCAATATTTCGTACTAACGTAGCTGAGATATAGCTCTTTCACGATATGCAATAAAATGTTTGCTTGTTTTGGTCCCAGAGGGCGCGCAATTTTTTTTTCGCACCCCTATTGGGCAGCGCCCGCAGGGGTCAGATAGACGTATAAAGAGTGGACTTCGACCCCACCCCCGATTCTTATTTATTTTTTTTTTTTTTTTTTTTTTGCTTGCGGTTCGTGAGGGTGCCGTCATGCCGAAGGCCGACTATAGTAATATGCACAGATCGCTGCATTTCCGCAGACAAGCAAAAGTTCGTTGCTTAGGCTTTCCCACCCGGTTTCCCACCCTGTGGAGTTGTTACAATACTGCAAGACTGTTGCCTGTTACGTGCTTGAAGGAAATCGGACATGCGAACATGACATTTGTAAATACTGCGGCTTTGCCGAACCGAAGCGCGAGACGTCTATTCTCTTGTAATTTTGTTTTGTTATTTGCTGGTTTCGTGTACTTCATGTGAACAAAGACGGAATTTGAAACACTCAGGTGATATGCCACGATGCCGACAGATCGCCCAAGGACTGGTTGCCTGGTCTTCCTGGGAATGATAGGACATGTCCGGTCCCTTATTTCTTCAAGATGAACTCCTTATAGAAATACTATTTGAAGGAGTTAACCTTCCAATGGGTGAGAAAGTCGGGACGCTGCGTGGGAAAAGATTGTCTTTAGGCGTCTACGGGGTTCCCGCCGCTGCCCACATTTTAAGACAAGGGTCTTGCTTTCCTCCATGTTACTTATGGATTTCGTTTTGTCGTCGGCGTAGCGTGTACTTCTGCGCTCCCCATGGCCAGCCGTAGCCACACCAGAAGTCGACTATACTGCACGGACTACACGACAAAAGAAAAAAATACCCTGGAACAAGAACTTCAGGCCGGTATCGTTGATAGGATCAGGGCTTTTGAATACCATCTCGAGCAGCTCGGAGACAGTCCATGTCCACGACACCGACGAAATATGTGTGAACTGCTACAACACGTTTCGACTACGGGTTGCTGAGGCAGGGCCTTCAGGTGAACAAGATCATCTGGCTTCAAGCCGTGACGACGCTGACTTCACTGACCCCACCGAAATTGTGCAGACTGTGAACAGGAGCATATCAGAGCAAGATATTGGTGTGAGCCCACACAGTAAATTCAAAAAACACCCTTTCTGGGAAAAAATGTGTTTTTAAGCAAATACACCTTTTTTAATTCCACAAAGTTAACCAAAGGCCGCAGAAAGGGTGCTAAAAAAGGTGTATGAGAAAATACACTCTTTATTACACCAAGTGCTGTATCAAGAAGGGTGTTTTTATGCGTCTGCACCTGTCTTTACACCCTTCAATTAACACTGGTGTCGAAAAAGGTGTTTACGTTATATACACCCTTTCTACACTGGTGTTGAAAATGGTGTTTTCATTCGTGAGAGAAAAATTACATTGGCTTGACAGCTCCGCCCATTACGTAATCACATTATAGACGATAGCTTGAGTTGAAAACAGAATATTTGACAGGGAGGGATGCCAGGAAGCTCGCTGATATCTTTGACGCGTTACAGGCGTACGTGTTAATTGCAAAGACACATTTTCGTCACCGTTACAGACGAGTTTTGCCGCACTAAGCTTAGCGAACGTACTCCAACGAACTGTATTTCAGTATATGATAAATCTGGTACGCCAATTTAGGCTACCGAGGGTGCCCGGGCTCATTACTGGCATCGTCTGAAGATGGCAGCATCGTAACGTCGCTCATTTCACGAGCACGGACGGCGTTACGATGTTGCGATCTTCACCGCTTCCCTTACGCATGTCCAAATGTTTTGTTTCATTTTATTTGAATTGTTTTTTTTTTTTTTGCTCACTCACAGTGTTGCTAGGACGATGAGGGTTGCCATTGACGCGCTGCGCTCCAGTTTAGGTTCTGCGGTGGAACCACGGCTGGAATTGTGCAATCTCTCGGGTGGTTGTTGCCATACAAGCAAAAACGTCGGACTGCATGGCTCGGCATGCTGCCGCGGGCGCTTACACACTTTCGGAAGGGTGTAAGAGCGTTAAACACCCTCCGAAAAGGGTGTTTAAAGGGTGCAAAACAAGGCATTTTCAAGGAAAAGCACCCCTTCAAAGGGTGTTTTACACAGAATACACCCTCTAAAAAGGGTGTTCCAGATCATACGGTGTAAAAAGTGGTGTGAGTTATAGGACAAGCCATTTACACCCATAAGAGTGCTTTTCAGTTTACAGTGCACTGAGGCACCCGTAGTAGACGAATTAGAAGAAACAGAAGTAGAAGAAACCAGCAAATAACAAAACAAAATTACAAGCTCCCCTTGTTATTTTACCAACCACCAACCAACCAACCAAAATTACAAGAGAATAGGCGCCTCGCGCTTCGGTTCGGCAAAGCCGCAGTATTTACAAATGTCATGTTCCCATGTCCGATTTCCTTCAAGCACGTAACCTTGAAGGGATTAACCGGGTGGGAAAGCCTAAGCAACGAACCTCTGCTTGTCTGCGGACATCACAGTGATCTGTGCATATTACTATTCGCTCCGAGATCGAACGGTGTCGGCGCGCTGCGGAGAACAGAGAACTATCGCAGTGTGGACGCGTCGCAAGGTATATCTAGTAAGCAAGTGGTAGCGTAAACAAGCGAAAAAACCAAATCAGACCCATGGGCAAAGCCACCAGCAAGATGTCCTTTTTGGGTAAAAACTGCCGCGAAAATTAGAATTTTCCCCTACACTTCCGTGTTCACGGCATTGTTACGGGATAAAGGCTGAAGATAACGCAATGTGTTTGACGTCAAACGAAATAGCAAAGAATGATCTTTCTGCTCATGTGAAGAACATCATAGTCGGAGATCCAGGGCCGCGCCCATGACCTTCCAAACGTGCGGTAAAAGGGTTCTCTGTTGCGTTTTCGGGATTTTTTTCGTATACTTTATCTTCACCATATAAATTTAATAGCCCACGGTGGAACATGCACCATCCACTCTCTCAGCAAAAAAAAAAAAAAAAAAAAATCGTTCAAATGGGACATCTCGTTCAAGAGATACAAGGTCACAAAGTTGGAAAAAATTTAAGCCGCGAAATCGCGCCGCTTGCTTCGAAGCACCGTGGACGGAGAAGCAAATATCGCAGAGACCTGCGGTCAGGCACCTTTTGCATCTCTTTGTGGGTGGAATAACATATATTTTTTTCGAGAGAAATAAAAATTGTGACCGGCGGGCATCATTCGATTATAAATGAAACTACCCAGCGATAAAATGAATAATTTCGACGCAATAGTTTTCGCGCAAAAAAATCCAAAAAATCCGGCCCAGAATTCGAGTGTTTCAGTTTTGCCGTGTTTGCACGCGTATATCTCCCGAGTCTTAAAAGATACTGCAGTGCATTTTTTTATGCTTTAGGATGCCTACAGGCCAGCAGTCCGAGCGTAAACTTTGGCGCGCAGAAGCAACGCACTGTGATATAAAAAATTGCGAACATGCTCTGTCGTGCGGTTTTGTTCCAAATACATTCGACGCGTGATTTCTCTGACTGTAGATATTCCTCATTACCTTATTTGGTATCACTTCACTCAGCTTTTAATGCTCTTTCATCTGGTATATATATCATGCGTATACCCCTCACAGGTATCTGCTGAAACAGGCAAATGTTAAGGTATATTTTAAAAAAAAACAAGGATTTTGAGCGTCCGTTTCTCGAAAAGGCCCCTTTTTATTTCAGTTATATTTTGCCAGGACAAGGCCCGATGTTAGGCTTTTCGTCTTACGTAAAGAAATTCTGCTTCAAAAGACGTACACTGGCGATTAGCCTGTTAGAACGCGGCCCTAGTCTGCGTGCGTACTTGTCGGAGCCCCACATGCGAACCCTGTATGCCACTTTGATGCGGTATAGGTTTATCCATTGCTTTTTCTTTTGCATTCTAAAAGAAGCCACGTCCTCAGCCCGTACACGGAGCAATGGACGCGCGTTAGGTGTTTTGTCAAGCACCTTATCTTATCTTGTGACTCTAAGATGACGTCTTGCTCGAGTGAACGCAAGTTAGGTGTCGTGGCATGGTGCTTGATTCCTGTCACACCGATCCTGTGCACCGATCCTGTCACACGCACTTTTGTCGTGGCCTGTTCCTGACCAGCCATGTCGCGCTCGCAAAAGTAGATTTGGAGAGCTCATAGAGCCTATGCCGATTTTTAAAATGGCTCGCCGCTCCATCGACACGCAAATCATTAGCTGCAAGAGGAACATTCTCGTCAAGACATTCTTCAATAGCTATGGAAGCTAACAGTGACTGTGCTGAATCGTGACAGAAGTCTTCGCTTGCCACACCAAAACTGTGCGTTCCCGTGCCAGCTGTTACCACACATGTGAATATTGAAATCTGCTTTCCGCACTGACACGCTTGTATTTCGTTAGGCACGGCTACTGCCTAGTTTTGAGCGAAATCGAAGTGCATTAGGTGCGTCTCCCGTATGGCTCTGCTCTGAACGTATCTAATGTAACTATGACAAATGCGAGAACCCGCCCACTTCCGTAGCTCTGGGGAGAAGAAATGTACTGCTGCCAGTTCAGCACAAAACATGCATTTTGTGCTAAAAGCCCTCTGCGTAACTTAAAAATATCGTCAAATGAAGTAAAGCAAGCTTCGCAGGAACTCTCGGGAACCCTGAAAAAAGCAATTCCTAACTCGACATTTATTTGTACAGTATTGGTATCACCGTGTACGAAGCTTGCAAGAGTGAGGTTTTACCTTCGCTGACCATTAAGTTTGACCTAGCCTTTGAAATACGGCTTTACGGCGACGTAGGATTTCATTCTGATGCTTTGTTGGAAATAACTAACTCCCAGAAGTGAATTATCTCTTCAGCAGGACGTTAAAAGTTTGCCGACGAATAGCTCAGGTAAGGCTAAGGCCAGACAACCTTGCTCAAAGAAAAGGACCATCGACACGAGGCCCGCCATCCCGCGGTACAGGAAGCCGGTCTCCAGCACGTACGCACGCAGACTAGGGCCGCGTTTTAACGCGCTAATCGCCAGTATACGCCTTTTGAAGCAGAATTTTTTGTCGTAAGGTGAAAGGTCTAACATCGGGCTATGTCCTGGCAAAAAATAAAAGAAATAAAAAGGGGCCTTTTCGAGAAGCGGACGCTCAAAATCCTTGTTTTATTTTGTTTGTTTTTTTGTATACAGGGTGTCCACGCTAAGTGTGAACAGATTTTTAAAAAATATATCAATCACTTTTTCCGAGATTAAATCAATTGCAATATACCATATGCTGAAGGGCACTCCCTAGGGGAGCATTAACAGACTCCTAAGGCAATGTCTTAATTAACTTTCAATAATTAACTTTGTAATTATAAAAGCTACGAAGTTGCTCCAATGAGAACATCTGATCTCTTCGGTCACCAGATACCAAAGCCGTTTTCAGAACAAAAATCCGTTCGATAGATCGCCCGCAAAAAAATCGTGAGGGAACGCCATTTTTTTCTTTATTGTATTTATTGCGCATCACTAGAGGCGCGTCTTTCCTTCGCCCCCAATACGAGAGGATGAGAGCACACTATCGCCTCTTGCGTCCTAGAAAAAGATTAAAAGAAAACAGAAAATGCAGCCCAAGATAAGGGCAGTCGCGAGAGTCACCCGATAGATTTGTGTTTTTGTTTTGTTTCCGCAAGTTAAAGCTAATCTTCGACGCATCAGGCGGCACTGTGCTCTTTCACTCTCTCACACTGGGGGTAAAGGAAAGCTGCTTCCTTGAAGATGCGCAATAAACCAAATAAAGAAAAAAATGGCGTTCCTTCAAGAATTTTTTGCGGACGATCTACCGAACGGATTTTTGTTCTGAAAACGGTTTTGGTATCTGGTGACCGAAGAGATCAGATGTTCTCACTGGAGCAACTTCGTAGCTTTTATAATTAAAAAGTTAATTATTGAAAGTTAATTCAGACATTGCCTTAGGAGTCTGTTAATGCCCCCTAGGGAGTGCCCTTCAGCATATGCTATATTGCAATTGATTTCATCTCGGAAAAAGCGACTGATATATTTTTAGAAAATCTGTTCACACTTAGCGTGGACATCCTCTATACCTTAACATTTGCCTGTTCCAGCAGATACCTGTAGGGGGCATACACACGATATATATACCAGATGAAAGAGCATTAAAAGCTGAGTGAAGGGATATCAAGTAAGGTAGTGAGGAATATATACAGTCAGAAAAATCACGCGTCGAAGTTGGAACAAAACCGCACGAGAGAGCATGTTCGCCATTTTTCATATCACAGAGCGTGGCTCCTGCGCGCCAAAATTTGCGCTCGGACTGCTGGCCTGTAGGCATACTAAAGCATAAAAAAATTCACTGCAGTATCTTTTAAGACTCGGGAGATATACGCGTGCAAACACGGCAAAACTGAAACACTCGAATTCTGGGCCGGGTTTTTTTTTATTTTTTTTGCACGAAAACTATTCCGTAGAAATTATTTATTTTACCGCTGTTGGTCATCATGTACGATGAGCTTCTAAACATAAAAAAATAATGAAAATCCAAGAGGTCGATGGGACCTCACTGCCTGAACTGACGTGAAACCGGCCACGTGCAATGAAGATTAACTTGGAGTTTCTAACCTAGTTTAGAAATGTAACGAGTTACTTTGAAGTTACTTGCTATTCAGTATATACTTTTTTGTTCTTGACCTGTCAATGGTTAATTGAGACCTTGATCACACAATGGGAGATGCAAGACCTTTCAAAATAGTCTTGATATACAAAAACTATATCAATATTTGATAGGACAAAAGAAGTCTACATTTATAGGCTGGTTTAGGGAGGGATTTGATTATTTTGATCTCGTAATAAGGTTCTTGAACGGAGCATAAAGCAAGTTTATATTCTATGAGTTGTCCTCTACGCACATATCGTAGAACAGCGCCAAGTTTTAACCTTAGTACAAAATGCCCTCTATCATTATGGATACACTGCTCGTCATTAAGATGAGCGACACCTGAGCCTCCTAATGTACGGCTAAAACAGAATTTGTAACGTTCACCGCGTAACAAGAAGGCAGTCAGCCGCGCAGTGCACCGGTGCACGTATTGCTTGCGCGCACGTTCCTCTCGTCTCAAGTCCTAGGGGTCGGAGTAAGCAGCTGGCAGTGTTTGTTGACGAGAATCGAACACAAGCAACTTTGAACTTTCTCCAACTTACACTGATAAAGTTACCTAAAAATGAACGAATTCCACAGTAAATTACTGGAGCTCAAAAGCAACGAGCTAAGCTAAAAGTTACGGAAAAAGTAGCTTAGTTACAGTATCGAGTTCGGTAACGAGTTACCCCAACTAGAGATTGGATGTACCAGAATTTCTCGAATTCGAATCCGAATCCAAGGAAGGTTCTGCAAATCCACGAATCTTACGAATCTCTAATCTTTCGAATCCTTTCTTCGAAAAGAGTTTAAAAAGCCAGGAAAAAAACTCTTCTACTGAAAAGTGGTTTGAAGCAGAATTTGATATCTTTGTTTAATAAAAACCAAATTTCGAGACAAGACATACCCATCATATACTTCTTCCTAAGTGTAACTTATTTACCGTGTTGTTCATCGACTACAGGAAATACATAAACTCAGGAGTCTGAATTTCCTCCATAAAACTAAGAAACAGTCAAAGCAAAACCGTATTAGTTTTAAACTTGTAAATATTGGAGCTTTACGTTGTGGTTTTGGCGCGCCACGGGGGCTGCCGGCCAAGCAGGCTTGGAGGCGCCAATTTGAAAAAGAAACGAACAAACGTGGTTGGTGGATTCGAAAGATTCGATTCGCTGTTTTGGGCCATGGGATTCGGATTCGCGAATGTCGAATCCCTGCATAGGATTCGAGGATTCGCGGATTCGATTGGCACATCCCTACCCTCAACACTGATATGAAACACGTGTAAGAACTTGAGAAACCGCATGAGAACTTGAGAATCCGTATGACATGTCATAATCGTACTACTACTTTTACGGAAAGAAAAGAAAATATGTGTGCACCTTTGCTAATAGAAGGGTAATATAATTCGAGAACCAGTATAGCACATGTAGTGCGACTCGTACTTTTGTCTTTAAGAAAACTGTGAAACATATTAATGTATCAAGAAGGTACCTTTTCTTATACATTGGCTTTCTTCCCCCCTGTCCCCCACTCCTTCCTGCTGTCCTCTCTCCATCTATCCAAGTCTGTACGCCGCTCATAGCCACAGTTGCTTCGCGGCGCTAACACGATATTAAAAGAAAACAAAAAAAGCATTGGCTTTCTTGCTATGAAAGCTTCTTATTATGGATATCAGAAGTCTCTTTAAAAGACACACAATAAACAACAAGCAACACTTTAAACAACACAGCATACCAGATTGTATTCCTTTCAAGCAAACATCACACCGCGATAAGTCCATAGTGTTGTAACCGAAGTGTGGGGTGGATTCTGAAAGTGAAAGATAGCTTGAGGTCAGGATTACACTGTTTGAGAAAAATACACCACACCACAAGACGCACACAGTATTGAATACAGAGCAAATAGCTAGACTTGCATTCGTCAGTATCGAGTGACAAGATCCGCTAGAAAAATCTTGACCATCATCATTAGCTCTGAGGCAGAAACATTGTGGTGGACTCTTCAGTGATACCCTCCATCAAGGCATTGATTTCTTTACGCGCGCTCTGGTAGTGATCCAGCGTGACATTCTGAATTAAAGGTACTGTAAAGCAGCACCGATCAAATGTCATTTAGTGTGGCTATTCGATAGTCCAAGCCACCACGACAAAAACTGTGCAAGTTTCATTCCAATCGACGGTGCAGTTAATTAGAAAATTACAATTAAAGATTACGGGCAACACTGTACTAGGTATTCGAAATGAACCCGTACTTCTGATACATACGGCGGCAACCACATTGCATGCGTATAACACTGGGCCTGACATAACAATCCACCACAATCCACCATAAAATCCGCCCCTGCAATCCACACAACGATCCACATCTGAGGGTAAATGGATAAGCGAACTGAAATGAAATGCTGAGCCGTTGAAAAAAATGTCTCAGACGTTCAAGAAGCCAGACAGCGTCGGGACTTATTTGTTCACAGAGAGAGATTGTTCGTTCGAAAGAGGCCGCGAACAAAAGGAGCGCGCAGGCAAAGCAGAGAAGTAAGCAGAGCCCCCATCGAACAGCGGCCAGCACTGGGTTACTTCGCAAAAACAGGGGTTAACAGGTTAAACTGTTAACAGGGGTTGCAGAATGCATAGATAAACAGGAAAACTAATAATATGGTTACTAAAATAACGAAGTTCCGATGTCATGGTGTGTAATACCAATTTTCAGTGTTGCCCGCTGTACAGGGGGTTGTTTGACACCAGGCGTCGCACCGCTCCACTACGCCGCATCTTTCATGGCACATTAAAAATATTTATAGCGCGTTGTAGGTCGTATAGTTCCGCATATGGTATTTAGAAGCAATAAAGTCTCTAGTCACATCACCGGCATATCATGCTTGTCTACTGCTTTACAGTACCTTTAAAGATCACGATAGCTTTCAAAATTCACTCACAGTTCGAAATAAATTGAAATTATGCGTCATGTTATGCGGACGGATTAATGCGGAATAAGTTATGGACTATGGAAGTTTTTAATTTTTTATTTTATTTCGCATAACTACGAGAATGCACGCTGAGCTGAAGATGTCCAGGCTTCCAGTTCTCTAGCCACGCAGTAGTTGGCAAGCATAGCTGCAATGCACAGTCGGCCTGAAAAATGGTTACATTTCTTCTTATGTCAACTACACATGATTTTACACTATACTGAACCATATTTTCACCAAGACGTAGCCCATTATCTGAGAAGCAACGCAAAAACCATAATGGAGCACTAAAATCGAAACTATGTGATGCTATGCTGCTAAGATTTGAGTAAAGCTTTCTAGAGCGGTGTCACTCACGTCGAAAAGCATCCACGAGTAACGTACGTTTAACGATGCGAGGAGTACCACAGGAAGAAATAGCAGTTACCCCTCGATGAATCCCTTAAAAAATGCCGAGATTCCTCGAAAGTTTCACTGGCACAGCCGCACACATTGTTACTCACAGCGAGGCCGATGGGGATTCCTACAATGCAAACACGGGTGGTTGATCGAGGAACATCAGTGGCCAGATTCGAAACTGTGGATCACGTAATTGCTACAGTCGGCGCCTGACAGTCTGGGAAGAGAAATCCGTTGCCGCACCCAGGTCATGTGACTGATTAAAGGGAAGTGATCAGATCAGCATCGGGGAGCGATTCTACTTTTTGGTCACATGACCAAGACCAGTCCAGACCGGGAAATGATCAGAGCAGCATCGGGGAGCGATCCTATATTGTTGCTTACATGACCAAAAGCAGACCAGACCGGGAAATGATCAGGGCACCGTCGGGGGACTCATCTTCTCTTGCGCTCTACCTCCTCCGTTCCTACACCGCTGGGAACCAGTCGGGCACTATCGCCCGTTCAGGAGCCGAAGCCCCCATTGCGTTCCCATTCTTTTGCCGAGGGTTTGTGCTGCCTGGGTCCCCTATTTTTCCTGCGATGACTGCGAAAGTTACATGTCTTGCGGTTTTTCCTCTTGAGATCTTAGAAGGAAAAAATATGTATTAAAATTTAATGGTTTGATTTTCCGGAAAAACATCGCGAAATAGGGGGAAATTGCGAAACTTCCGGCCTGTGTATGCCTGCACCGATTACAGCACGACAACCGGGATGCGACGCTGTGTAGAGCATGATTTCCTCTATACGCAAAAGAGAACCGCCGTTTACGCAGGGCACGGTTTTCGCCAGCGCTGCGAGCTTTGCTCGTGTCTAACACCCGCCACATTAATACCTGAGAGGAAACGTTTCGTGGTATGTCGTTTTGCAGCACTATTTGGGACTGCTAAAAAAAAATACGAAAATATTCGCGATAGTTTTCTGAGGGCCGAGGAGGTCCGCTGGATCGTTTCGCGTGGAATCGCCCAGAACAAAGACGCATTTTCGGGAGAGCTCGATATGGGCTTTCAGCATATAACAACAACAACAACCGTAGTTCAGGATATCGCCGTAGCTGACCTTTTAGCTTGGCCTTGGACTTTAGCCTGACAGTTCATTAGACAAGTTCAGGTTTTACAAGACGATACTCCGAAGAAAAAAATAACAAAGCTTAGCAGTCACTGTACATGCATGGGAAACATCAGTTTCCTTTCTCGCCAGTTTTCGCCGGCTAGATCAGCATTTATAATATCACCACCTCATATCACCGGTACGTAGTCAAAGAGGTAACGACTGATTTTTCACACTGAATTTCGGGGAAAAAAAACTGACACTGAAAGCCGGAAACCCTCGCTACAGCTTACGATATTATGCATTCTGTACAAGGATAGCCTTGACACGTGTGCTGCTTCATGTGTCGCACAATGTAGACAAAATACCACAACATACTTTGCATGTCCAAGCACAAGCGTAGAGTGTTCGGAAACACTGTTGGTTTCTGGTTTCTGGTAAAATAACACAAGGGGAGACAAGGTGATGAGAGGAAAGAAAAATGTTCATGATGAGAAAAGTCTGAGGTTGTGCAATCGAGCGCATGCATGATAATAGACAGGGATGTGCCAATCGAATCCACGAATCCTGTGCAGGGATCCGAGATTCGCGAATCCGAATCCCAGTGGCTAAAACGGCGAATCGAATCTTTCGAATCCACCAACCACGTTTGTTTGTTTCTTTTTAAAATCGGCGCCTCAAAGCCTGCTTAGCCGGCGACCCCCAGGGCGGGACAAAACGACAACATAAAGCCCCGATATTAGAAGTTTAAGGCAACACGGTTTTGATTTGATTCATGACGAAAACCCGAGACTGGGAAAAAGACGAAAAACAGACGACACAACACGAGGTTTGTTGTGTCGTCTGTTTTTCGTCTTTTTCCCAGTCTCGGGTTTTCGTCATGGATCTTAGCTCCAGCTCGCTTGCTTTTTAACCATTTTATCTGTTGATTTGATTGTTTCTTAGTTTTATGGAGGGAACTCAGGCTCCTGAGTCTTTCCTGTAGTCGATGAACAACATGTTAAATAAGTTACACTTAGGAAGAAGTATATGCCAAGATAGCAAAAGATGTTGCAAATGTGTTGCATTAGTGATCAGTGTAACCTCAACGTTGAAGTGTCGCAGTGATGTTTCATGTCCACATTCGTAGCTGTAGCAGTATACGTGCTTCAATGTTCATGCTATGTCTCAAAAATTGCGTAAAGCTAACATTGCGATGATGTTACCGAAGCAATGTTGAATATGTTACGCTCAGGTAATATGGCGTTTACATTGTTGATGCAATGTTTTCGAAGCAATGTCAGTGCTATGTTGCACTTGCATTTCTTCCAAAACGCTTAATCAGCAACGTGAATTCAACGTTTGTGCACTATCTTTATGTCAATGTTTTTGCCGTATTTCAAAAGAAGCGTAGAGCTAACAGAGTCAATGTGTTTCCGAAGCAACGTGCGTGTGCCGCACTGAAGAAATGTCGCAGTTACATTGCTGATGTGGTGTTTGGCAATCAATTTTAATGCAATGTTGCAATAGCATTGCTCACAAAACAGTGCATCAGCGACTTAATCATAGCGTTGCAGCACTATCATTATATCAGTGTGTCTGCTGTATTTCGAAGAATGCGTAGAGCTCAGTGTGATTCTCTTGCTACAGCAACTTTGCACCTGGTAGATTGAGGAAACGTCGCAGGGCTTAAAAATGTGACCTCTATGCAACGTCTGAAACATTGCAGCAACATCGAATCAAACATATTTCTGCGATGTTGCACGTTTTGCGTGCAGCATTTCTGAGGCACTTGCTCTGAGTGCGCCAGTAGCACAATGACTACACGATGTTGTTTATCTGTAATTCCCACCAATAAACATAGAATGAAATCTTCGGAACTTCCCGTGATGTTCACCCGTCATTTATCAATTTATCATTTGTTTTTGACGACGTGTTCAAATGTTGCGGCAATGTTTCATGCACAAATGGAATGTTACCACAATGCCTTTAGTGCAATGTTGGTGCAGCATTTTGAGACGATGCATTTTAGAAACATTACGAATATGTTGCTCAGGCAATGTTTCACGTGCTGCAGTGGGGCAACATCACAATTAGTGTGGCCATTATGGGGAGAATTGATTCAGACTGTGAGAGAGACATTCTGGGACAACACTGCGGACGCACTATGGGAGATGACTATGGACAAAAGGATCGAGACGAGGACAACATAATCTTAAAGAAAATTAATGTGACCGAGAACCTGAAATTAATTACAATCCATTCTTACGCACATGTGAATGCGCGCTGACCCTCGATATGGCGTTCTTCCATAGCATCAGTGCGACCACATCCCTTGAGCCCTCGAGTGGCATAGTGGCTAAAATAATCGCCTTTCGCACAAAGACTGGGAGGTAACACAGGTTCGAATCCTAACTGTTCTGTCTGCGGTTTTCCCAATGCTTCGCGGTATGCATTCCAGACGAATGTCGGCACCATTCCCCTAAAGTCTGCCCAGGGGCAGGACGATTACTGAAAATGTGAGCATACTGTGATCACTTGCACACCAAGACTGTAGTGCTCCTCCGGTGTTGCTTTTGTAACGTTGCTCTATTGTAAAATAACTGGTCATTGGCAGTGTTGCATTTACACTGCACATCATTTGGCGCACAACATACATTTTGTGCAAGGTTGTTTCTGCAATGTTGCAAAATAATGAAGCTGGTCTTTAGCAATGTCACATCAGCATTGCAATGTCACATTTTTCCAATGCTGTTTCAAAAACATCGTTACAGCATAACGAACGCAGCCATTAGAAACATAGCATCAATATTGCGTGGTAATATTGGTGCAATGTCACTGCAACAATTTGTGCTGACTGGGTGGGTATGTCTTCTCCCGAAATTTGTTTCTTATTAAACAAAGCTATCAAATTCTGCTTCAAAACACTTTTCAGTCGAAGAAACCTTTTCCATGGCTTTTTAGACTATTTTTAAAGAAAGGATTCGAAAGATTCAAGGATTCGCAGAACCTTCCTCGGATTCGGATTCGAGAAATTCTGGATTCGTCCCATCTCTAATAATAGCTTCTGTGTCGTCCATTCATTCACTCGCACAAACTTAAGCTTTCTTTTTTCATAATCAAAGTTTGGTTTCCACGAATAAAACACACTGGATAGGATACCAATACCAAGGCTCTACTGTATACATTTTAGTCTAAAGCGATTGCAAAGATAGGCAGGAAGGGTGACATACCCTTACAAATGGGCCTCGTGGGTACACTGGAGCCACACTGTGTTTGGGGATCCGATAGCGTGCGACATCTATATGTACTCCTGTGGGCCGTGACAAATTCGGTCTCGAACCTGTGCCTCATCGTGCTATTGCGACAATCTATGCTATCGTAGTTAAGATAGCCAGTCTTCTCGAAGCAACACAGCCGCGTCGTGAAATCAGCCAATAAGCCCGTGTATCATGGCCAATTTCGCGACACGTGGGACACAGAAGAGCTTTATCTTTGCTATTGATAGTGCAACACACCTGTACACTCTAAACCAGGTAACGCATATGTAACGGTTAATTACCGCTTGGCCAAGAGGTACATTTTTCACAAAATGTACCTCTTAAATTTAGGATGTACACGCGCCCTCACATGCAACGCATAGCGCGCAGCGATTTAGGCCTACCCGTCGGGGTGGTTCCCCTCCTCTATGATATATTAACAGCCCCATGAAGTCACCCTGCACGATATATGTCACAAACAAATACTTTTATTCGAAAATTACAGGCTGTACTATCGCAGTGGGACTGATGGCGTTTAAAAGTGAAATAATGCATGGAAGTGAGAGAAGGCCATATACCCAGTCTAAAAACATAAGAATTATAAAATTAGGTGGTCTGAAACTCTTTTTATATGCAATTCATTAACACCATCTGAACCACAGAAAAACACGGCCACGCTAGGCCTAACGGCTCCGGACGGGTGATCTTGTGAAAGGTATCAGCCTTGGGTTAGGTCAGGTAAGCGCATTTTAGTTAGGTTAGGTCAGGCTAGGTTACACAGATGGGGGGAGGGGTCTGGGAAGCTTCCTCACCCCCCCCCCCCCCTCCTATGCACGCACTAGGTAGTGCGGGCATGAGACTGCACCTGACTAAAGATGGCGGAAATCAGTCCCATTGCTATAGTATATCCAAATTACATCACTTTCAGGGATGATGCTTGTCCATCTCGAGCGTACATTGTCATGATGCACAAACGCCGAACACACGCGGCACAACATATATGGATGAACGCTGACCACTGCATCTCTCCTTCACCATTGCAGCTGCTTTGTGATCACGCTTCTTTGTCTTTTCCACACCTTTGGATTCCTGTTCTTCCTCAACTTCCGTTTCGTCAGCAGAACGTAACACCAACTGCTGAAGATGACTGACTCACCCATTTACGACGTGAACTAGGAGAAAATACAATGTAAAAAATCCTACAACCGAAATAGCTTGCCTGAGAAACATGCATACTTGCTTGTGTAATCCAGGAATAAAGTGCAATATAGGCTTCTCTAATTCACGCATCAACGTTCGTGCATGAAGCGCAAAGTTCGTTTTTCTCCGTTCCTCAGTCGTTGTGTCCAGCCTGTCGATGATCAGGACCACTGGGAATCAGAGCGAAGATGAACGAAAATGCGCCGTGCGGACGAATAATTACTTCATAGATATAATACGCACCTGAAATGACTTATATCTTGAAAGCGAGAAGCCAGCTTCTTCAAACACCGAGCAGACTCGTCCTCGCTTCCCGACGTTTCAAAACAGACTGATTTGCCCACTGATCTCGATTGTAAAAGGCTGGATCGCGGATGGGGAGCGCGAGCGTGAGGAAACCGGCCGCCATCTTACTGTACCCACAACAGTCGCCGCAGCGATCATGGCAACTTCTTGCAATTACGGTCGTACCAACCGTACTGGCAAGGATACAGGGCCTAAATTTCTACAGGTGAGTAATTCTTTATCAAGGAATAAATAGGCGTCCATTCTGTATATTTAGTTGACCATTATGAAGTGTTTTTTTGTTCAAAACGAGCACTGGATGCAGGTTGTTTGATCGCTCTTCCGAGGTTCAATCGAGCACACTTGCATGTTACCTGGTGGCAAATACAGTTTGAGTGCATAATGTGCTTGAAAGAACATGTTATAGTACACTGGTAGTGCTGTCATCAATATATGTGCGAGCACTCGAGCGCTTTTTTGCATGCATTGCTAGCATGGTACACGGTGTTCTCTACGGAAGCGAGTGCACATTCATTTCTTTGAATTACCTTCGCGCACAAGTTCGGTATTACGTCGTAACTAGACCAAGATTGTCACCTTTTTTCATGTATTGGTATTGTTTTGTGCCTTGGTTTGATTTGTGACACAGAATGCTACGTGACGGTGGTGTGGCGCGACTTGGATAACGCCTTGTGTCTCACCTGTACCGTCCGCTTGTTACGATAATAATAATTTGTAGCGTGCCGTGCTATTTGTAGCAGTTTTTAAGGCAAAAGTGGTGTCTCGTCAATACAGGTTTCGTCATGTGGACTACCCAGTGAATAATCTGTGCAGTGTGATACGACTGGGTGTACATATAAGTATCAAGTTCCTCATCCACTGGTTTCTACTTTACAGGAAGGAACCACCTCAGTGCACGCACTGTGCTTAGCCTCTCTCAAATTTGCACATTTTCATACATGTTGACATCAGAAACACACCTTAGGCTCCTTCACCCAGCAATATAATAATTATAATTATTTTTAGAAGAGTTCCCCATATTCTTTTTAGAATAGGTTTTAATATTTTCAATTTTTAGAAGATACAGGGATTGTAAGCCATGTTTTAAACTGATGTTTTAACATTTGTCCAATGCATTTATTAAACAACATTCATTTTTAACTGGTTGCACCCAAACCAATGTTCTGATGTATTATATTGCCTTTGTTGTCGATGCACCATAAAAATTGGAATAATCATCAATACAGGTTACTTCACAGCTGCCTCGACATACTCAAGAAATTGGTGCAGAACCTGCGTAATGCCCACAAACTTTGACTACCACAGCACCTCCAGAAATTAAAAGCATATGTGTCACATGGGATTTTTAAAGGCATTCACAGTATATAATACCTTGTGTGAACTGTTGTAGATCTAAGCAGCCTCTACAGTACACTCTCAGAAATTAAAACATGTCAGGGTACTGTGATAATCGTTTCAGTTAATAGGCATGCACATATATGCTATAAGAAGAAATTTATTTATTGAGGATGCATTTCTCTGGTATTTTGTTGTATTCATGTTGTTTACATCTACCGTTGATCACATTAAATTTAAAATTCAGCATATATGAGAAAATATCAGGAGGGAAATTGCTATTCTTTGCTCATTCCAACCTAAAATTGAGTGCTACAAATTTAGAGAGTGTACCTGTCCATTGTCATCCCTAAAATATATATTGTCATTGTAGGAAGGTCACAAAACAATAAATGTAGTCTTTTGCGACCTCCCTGCACGTTCATTGTATCCTGAAATGCATAAGTGCAAGAAATAAATGTTGAACTTGAAAAATGTATACTCTCTTTACTCATCATCAGTGATCTTCTTTACAAAAGCATATCGTGTTAGACTTTTTTGTTTACGCTTCACAGACAGGATATACGAGGTCCAAAATGACAAAAGCACAACTGTTTCAAGCTCCAAATCGTTCTGTTGCAATTTGCAGACCATACGTGTGTAGTGCAAGAGGGCCCCTGCACATCAAAGGGTAAGATGGGAGTCATTAATGAAAGTGGTTCCTATGAGAGACTTCGATGCTGAAGAAAATTGTGCAAACTGCGGAAAGTGCCATAGAAGATCTCCAGAAAGCGTGTCTGGTCTCACAACGGTGCCCCTTTTAGATGACGATGATACTGATTGGTGTTTCAGATGTGGAGCTGCATTTTTTGTAACGTGCTTCACATAACAAACATGACAAAGCCAGTGCTGGATGGACATTCAGTTTGGCACAACCGCGCCTGCAAATACGCAGAACAAATGAAGGAAGCAACAAACAAACATATATAGAAGGGCTGTACCTCAAAAAGAGATAAGTCCTGTGTCTCAAGCAGGTGTCACCACTTCCTAAGTAAGTTAATTGATTCAGCTTACATCACAACCTGACTAACTGTTCTAACGAGCGCGAACGAATTGCGTGAAGTAATTCTTTGAGCTGCTTGACGGTGTGTCCATATGTGCGAGGCATGGCACCCATGTCGTTCACTAAAAGACTCTTTCTGCGGCGATGCTTGATATAAATCATACTAAACGCATACACGGCTAAAACAACGGCTGAGAGTCTATACAGAACGATATCTTTCTGTCATGCGAGTATATGAGTATATCTTTTCCCGGACCGTTCGTGACGGAAAAATATTTGTCCAGAACGCAGCACAGGATATTATATACATGGTTGTTGTTAACCTCACATCGTTTCTGATTGAAATATTGGCTGGGAAACGTGCTGTAGTACAATTCCCAGCGCTGCACTGCAGTGACAGTCTAGTTTCGGAATGCAAAACATAACGTTATTAAGAATCGAAAAGCAGGGCACCTGCAAAACACTGTTAGGATACATCAGTATACTGGCACCTTACAAAATCGCGTGACGACAAATAATGATCAACGCCTGTAGCGCAATAAATACTCACAATCTCTGTTGCCTCCCATTGTTTCCAATGGGCACACACAGCGTTTTAGGGCCCACCAACATGGCGGCCCGAATGCGTACCTCTCTCCCACGAGCCCCTTTCCCATACGCGATCCAGCCTTTATACATAGAGATCAGTGGATTTGCCAGCGGTTGGAAGAAACGCATTATTCCCAAACGTGCGATCCCTCACGGTCATGAGTTTTAGTTATTGCACTTCTTTGATATAATGATAGTGCTGACCCATTACGGCACAGCTACGTAAGGGAGTTTGTTGACTGGTATTCGGAATCACGCGAAATATTTTTGCAGCGCATGAAGATCGTGAGAAGGCGTTCGTGTTCATGCGCCGGAAACACGCGGTACACATGAGGTGCAGCTGCTAGACCACGCTTAAAAGGTACCGAGCCGGTACGGATGGGTGTCGGAGCCCTTGTGCCGCATGAGCTTCGCAGTGGTCGCGAACTGTACCTGCTGGTTGAGGACCGTACCAGATGTGTACCGCTTGGCCCAGGTACGGGTCCTCTTTCATGCTGTACTTATCGGGTGCCGGATTTAGAGTTTAATCCACCTTTGCAATGCACGCTGGTTTCAACTAGAGTCTTACGTTATTGTTCGCTTCCAGAGAAATCACCTGCTTACAATCGCTGTCGTTGGAGAATCGGGGGTTGGGAAGACAACTTTCATCAGCACACTGGCCCGCGGAACTCATGGAAGTACCGAGGACACAATGATGGGTAAGTATCGTTGAAGAACGGCAACGTATGGAGGTCTCAACACGCACTCAAAACTCTTTTTGTTACTGGAGCACGTCAGAGCACCTAGGTTTGCTTTGTCACATCAAATGCTACCCAGAAGAGATCTGGATTATAAGATAAACACACGCGATCAGGATCAGCAAGGCTGCGTCACAGTTGCACAAAATACATTGAGTATGCAATGCCTGCAAACTAAGTGCAGTGCCGTAAACGCATGCTGCATCTGTCTTCCTTCTGAAACGCTGTGCGCAGCTGAACAAAACGAGGAGCAGCTGTCAAACTCATGGATGTATTTTCTTGTGTTCACCAACGTTAAATGCACGGCACATTTTTCTTACTAATATACATAGTCTGTGAAGGCGATATTCGCAAACATATCTCATTGCCTGTTTATCGTACGAATTTTCGGGGGCGCACGACGACACATTCATGCGAGTGAAACGTATATACTGTAAAATCCTTTTGACTTTGGCTTCCGTGCATTAGAATAGGGGATGTATGCAGGTACCGCTAGGGAAGCTATATCGCGTCAGAAACAGAAGCGACATCCCACGTGGAAGCTAATTGCTAGAGCCGCTTGCAATACCTGCACACAACTCTCCTGAGGCTGCAGTGTTAGCATCGTATGCTATTCAAACGATCGGAGGTCAAAATTTTAGGCAAAAATTACATGGGATGCAGCCATGCATAATGACGGACGAAACGTCTCAGTAAACCTTGTTATTTTGTTATGTTAAGTCGGAGTTTCTCTACTTTTTTTTCCAGTCACGATTATTTCTGCACCTTCATTGCCCCCACTACCAATCTTCCCAAACCGCACTCTCCCAGTCTCTTAGTCAGCTGGACTCTCGCCCCTTCTCCCTATCGAAATTGCTTGGTCCCTGGCCCAATCCAGCCCAGCAACGATCTGTACTCAAAGCTCTTTTGACATTTCTGGACACCATCGGACTTCGATCGTTATTGTGAAGGGGCTCATTATTTTCTTCCCCACATACCCCCCCCCCCTCTCCATCTCGAAATAAAGTTGTTGTTGTTGTTGTTGGGACCGGTTGAAATGGTTCCACTTGAAGTAGTCTCTGTTCGATAACTGGTCCCAGCTGGTACCAGTTCAAAAAAGTTTCGCCTGGCAGACTTCGTCTATTGTTGCTTGTGTTTGATATCACAGGTGGGAGGTGAACTGGGCTGATTTACCTGTTTACTGATATGCTAACATCCTTTTCTGGGGTGTGAGCGCAGCCATGCACATAGGAGATTAGCTCCGGTATAACCGATCGTTTCGCGCGGTTGTCCAACGTTTCCTGGTGAACACGTTTTATTAGACGTTCTACGACGGCCTTGATCCTGTGAGCAGAGTATCTGCTATCAAAACTGCTGTCCGACTTGTCACGTAAAAAAGTAGTGCTCATGAGGTGCTCGTATGAATGGTAAAAGGATGCCGGTACAGTAGGCGATCTCTTACCAACTGCGGTGTCGAGGAATTGCAGTGGAGTGGAGCCTTCGCAGGACAGGCATCCTTCGTTACGTCCAATACAGAGAGCTACAGAGAGTTACAGAGAGCTCCGAAGGGGACTGTAGACGTAAGGGGGCTGCCTTGAAGGTGTCAGAGATGCTCCAAAAAGAAAGAAAAGCAGTCGTCCTTAACGCTGAAGAGTGCAGCGAGGCCAATACTTTTAATGTTGTTTGACAAAGAGTCATCCACTCTTCATAGAAATATTTCATTGAGAGCTGCTAACAGACAAGACCCAATGCGCACTACCGTATTCTGCCGGTACATTTCACCTTCTAGTGAAACTCCCGAGCACAGGAGATAGAGTTTGAGGAGCCTTAAGAACTTAAGAACTCACACTCTGATAGGCTTACAGAGCTCTGCAAGTGCCCATGGACGCATCGGTATCCATGGTAGTGTAGAGGACCGTGGACGACGCACAGCTTCTACCGCGCACCACGGCACAAGACACTCAGTTCTGCTGGCGGAGTCCTCCAGTGAGAAAGACAAGATCGACGTTATCAGTATCCGCACGGTATCCGCGCATGTGGGACCTTACGGAGCGAAAGATAGCATTCATAGGCTCTCGTGGCTTAGTGGTTGGTTAGGATTGATCTCTTTTAGCGCCGAGACTGGGGCGCAGCGTAGGTTCGAATTGCGACACCAGCTGTGCTGTTTGAGATTTTGCATGGGTTTTCTGGCAGACTTTCCAGGTCGGGACAGTTCCCTCTGAAGTCCGCCCAGGACGGATACTGACCCCTGTCCCTCACTGCTTCCTGCTGTCCTCTCTCCATCCTTCAGAGTCTCTACGCCGCTCGTAGCCACAGTTTCTTCACCGCGCTAACACGAAATACAAAAGAAATAGCGTTCGTTGGCGCATTGAACTTGGAGCTCGCGAGCAAAGCCAATGTTCAAGTGGTGTGTGGAGTTACCCTGTTCTCAGATGCTCGAGTTATCATGAAGCCGCACACCTTCCCAATCCCCAATGCAGTGACAGCTGGACCCTGCCATGTCTTGTCTGTGCCTCACAGTCGAAGTGGGTAATGATGACGGATCGTCGCTCTGCACCATGATGGGTGGACTGCTGACGACAAGCAAGCAAGCGAGCGGGACCTTTATCGTTTGTTGAAGTGTGATGACACCTTAGTCCCGCCTCTTTCGACAGAGAGTTCATGACGCTTTTGCCAGAATGGATTTAGGTTAGAGCATCCACATTTCTCTTTGTTGTCTCATCTTCCACTTCAATGTCCACTACTACGTTGCCAGCATCAGAGTCCAGCGCCGAATCCACTGCCGCTACTGTCGGTACAGGTCTATTTTCACCACGGAGTCCTACCAAAAAGGCAAGCTTCTCCCCAATAGGTATACTCTCAGTTTACTTCTGCGAAAACAATAAGGAGAGCTTAGATTTACAAATGAGGATAGTTCTCCGTGGCACTCGTGCGATTGACCTGAATGGATCTGTTGGCAATGTCAATAGGGAGTTTTAGTACACCGGAAGGTGTTCACGATAACAGGTCTGAACACAGGATAGGCCTATCACTCTCTTTCTTTGGAGTAAGTGACATCACGTTGCTAAGCTTGGATTTGATAACTTCCTTTATCATATCGTTTTCGTCGAATTCTTCCTGCACTAAAACTCGCCTAATGCTGGCCGGAAAAACTACCGCCACTCCATACACCGTTGAAGCTGTGCGATGCTTCACTTCACCTGCATACGGTGAATGATCAGATTTGAGTATAAGTTCCTTCGACTGGTCGTAGTGAAACTTTGCTCCCATTAATGATTTCTTTATATTGTCGAAAGCCTCAGCTTCCATACATCCCCAGCAGCGACAGATGGTTTGTCCCGACAAGCACAAAATGGTTCAAGCAGGGTCTAAATGTTGGACAAGAAATTTCGATCTGTCAACAGTCCCAAGAAGGGGCGTGGCCTAGAGACATTCTCTGGAGGCGAAGCACCAGCAATAAGTTCGAGTTCCCGTTCAGACGAGTGCAGTTCACTAGCGTCCATAGCGTCACCCATGTAACTCAGCTGCTCCAGGTCGGACTGGCATTTTTTGTGTCTCAGTCGGATATCGCATTCGCAGAACAGCTGGTACCTAGATGAGAAAATCGTGCATTTAGGTGAAAAAAAAAAAGTGGACGGCACCAAAAATTATTCATCCGTCTTTTAATGCGACAGCATTATTAGACTAGCCCCTCGAAAATTTCAGTGGTGTGCGCCGACAATTGAGCTGTACGATAGATGGCACTACGGGAACCGTGGGCGCAAAAGCGTCTATGGTGCGGTATTCACCGCGACTCTTCCCCTTATCCCGTATACAGCTTTACGTATGCGGAGAATTGCATCAGAGCCCGCTGTGGCTGCCTTCAGGCACCCCTTATTGTTTCAAATCAACCAAGTGCGCGACTCTGAGACGGATAGCATTACTGTGGTACCCCCTCACACACATATATACGCATCGGCACCACCACCAATGATTTTGTGTGGATGCGAGCGAAAATTGACTAGCAGCGTTGAGCGATGACAGAACGCGGAGCAACGAGGATAACCGTCGTTGTGAAGTGGAACAGCCTTTCGCCCTTAGGCTTTTTCAGAGCCGTTGAAAAAGAAATCGAACCATCACGGACCTACCGCCGAAATCTGGACGGGAGGTCCAACGTCTCTATGACACTTACCACAGGTCAACAGGTCCCCGTCAGCCCTGCCAAACGCCAACGGGTAGGGAGCCCTTCTTCTGGTGATCCCAACATTCCACAGATCGTGAATGTTCCCGATAACACCATGGACACTTCGGCACCGCCAGCTCCTCAGCAGACAGATGCGATGAACGATAGCAACCTTCCCACTTCACTTCATGACCCGTTCACCACTGTCACCTACAAGAAGAACCGAGCCGGCGGTATTCCCATACTGTTTCGACCAGCAACTACTGACTACTCCTTCTGGAAGGTGAATCCTAATGCGGTCGCTAGTGAGATACGCCTGCTAACCCAACAACAGGTTATGCACCACCGTTTCCACCGAGATGGTTCTCTCTTCGTCTCCGTACGGTCCGAAGCAGCCGCCCGCAACCTTTTGTCTGCTAAGTGCTTAGCTGGCATTCCGGTGATACCATCCATACCCCAATCGTACGCCAGAAATATGGGCAAGATATATGATGTTCCAAGAGAGTATTCGAACGACGACCTCGTGCTCTATCTTAAAGACGCAGGGGTTTTATCAGCACGGCGACAGGTTCGGCATTCCCTAGCAGAAGATGGCAGTGATGTGTTCACCCCGTTACGGAGCGTTATCCTGACCTTTGAACCTACAATCCGTCTTCCTCCCCGAATTGCCCTTGGGTTTCAGACCTTCACAGTCCAAGAGTATATAGAAGGCCCCATACAGTGTTATAACTGCCAACGATTTGGCCATATTGCACGAAATTGCCGAGGTTCTACACGGTGTGGCATCTGCGCCGGACCTCACCGGAGATCAGACTGCAACAATAAAAGAGAGCCAAAGTGTGCTAACTGCAAATCCAGCCATCCCGCCTCATTTTCTTTATGTCCTGTCAAGACCGCCGCCACCAAGAGGCACCAAGACCGAACCCTACGACTTCCGTCTGATGCTCCTAGGGATGCTAGTGCCACACTCCCGTCTCGTACAAATGCACAAGAATTTCCTGCACTACCTCCTCGATCTGCACCAGGTAAACGAGGGTCGCTGAACACAGTCGCGGCTACGCCTCTCACAAGCGCACCGCCTCCTCGTCCATCAAGACAGATTACAAACACTTACGCCAGTGTGACGGAACCAGCACCCTCATCAGCCCCCCAATATATGCCTCCTCTGGGACTCTTCTCAGCGGTACTCGCTGCCCTTAAGGCCATTGTCTCTGCTTTTCCTGGTGCGTCGCAACTGCCCGAGGTTCAAGCGCTTCTGGCACTGGAAGCATTATCTTCGCATCAGCATGACGGAATTGTATAAAAAAGCCCTGGCCATGCAGTGGAATCCTCGAAGCCTGCGTAACAAGCTCCCAGATTTTAAATCACATCTCCAACAGTACAAGTTCCCTTTCATAGCTATATGCGAACACGGCATGGATTGTACACATCGTGTTAGTGGATACACAATCTATCGCTCTCATCATTCACCTGAGAGTAGAGCAGCGCTATACGTTCGCAATGACCTCGTTGCTGCACCCATCGGCTCAGTTTGTCATCGCTCTTATGATTACGTCACATGCAGGATCCGCCTTGGCCCCATGCTGTTAACGGTCGTCAGTATCTATATCCGTCCCGCGGTACAGGTCCCGTGGAGTGACCTTGACCGCTTACTTGGTTCTCTGGAAGCCCCGGCGCTTGTGCTAGGGGACTTCAATGCACATCACTCGGCCTGGGGAAGCCGAAGGACGGACAGTAGGGGAAGGAGGTTGTTAGAGGCAATGGAGAATAATAACATGTGCCTGCTGAACAACCGCGAGCCCACTTACATGCGATCCCCACGGTCACTTGATGTATTGGACCTCTCGTGGTCCTCAACCGACATGATTCGCCACTTGTCGTGCGCTACGGACGTCGACACTAGAGGTAGCGATCATTTTCCTCTATATATTTCGCACGACAGACTGCCCCTCTCAGCCACTGCTGGACTGATTTCTTTCACAAACTGGAGACGTTTTCGTGAGGGCCTCAGAACATCTGTGCACACCGGTATGTCCCCAGAGGCTCTCTCTCAAGCAATTACCCGCGGTATTCAGGACGCGGTGGTCATGTCTAAAAGGGTAACAGGCCATATCGGCCATTCCCCCGCTATTAATCACCTTAGAGCATTACGTCGCCGAGCAGAAAGAACGGCTCGTCGGACAGGGCAACTTACGGACATTGTGGAATACCGCCGGATGAAAGCTAAAGTAACACGAGAACTTAAAAACGAGGATAGGAAGCGTTGGCGTAACTTTTGCCACCACCTTTCACCGTTCGATCCGGCCACGAAGATCTGGCGGACAATCCGTTCTCTGAAGGAGGCGCCCCCTCAAAAGAATCCTCTCGCGGCCTTGGCTCTCGTTCATCGTGTAGACGAGAACACGCTTGCGACGGACTTCTGTGTGGTACTAACGACTCCGGCGGCTGCCTCGACCACGCCCCTACACCGCAGTTTTGTCCACAGTTTGACGGCTGAACTTCACCACGACTGGCCCCGTCCCCCGGAAGTTATGGACCGCGACTTCACACTAATCGAGCTAAAGGCAGCGTTTAAGCTTGTGAACGCCAGCTCGTCCCCTGGGCCCGATAAAATCACCTATGCCGCCCTACGAAACCTTGACGGGCGGTCACTCCAAGCTCTCCTTCATGTCTATAACACGTCTTGGCAACAAGGATCTTTACCACATACATGGAAGCAGGCCTTGGTTGTTCCCATCCTGAAACCAGGCAAGCCCCCAAATGCCCTATCCTCCTTTCGTCCGGTGAGCCTGACAAGCTGTATGGGGAAACTGATGGAGAGAATGGTTCTGCATCGCCTCGACTGGTGGCTCGAAAAACGACGTGCGTTCCCTCACGAAATGGCTGGATTTCGTCGCCACCGAAGCTCCATGGATCCAGTTCTCGACCTAGTCTCTACAGTTCAACATGCTCGAGCCCATCGACGGATCGTCCGATCGGTCTTCCTCGACATCAAGCGCGCCTATGATACCGTCTCGCACATTTGTGTGCTACATGCCTTGCGCTCGTTTGGAGTATCCGGTCGGCTCTTCATCTGGCTCCAAGACTTCCTTACGGACCGAACTGTTGTTGTTGACAGAACGCGCGATGGAGAACGAGAAGCCCATGTGAAGGTTTAGGAATAGATAATTGAGTGTAACACCGACTGTGTGCTGCTTTTTACTACAACTTGTGGCCATGGGGGACCACGAAAACATGGCCTCTCGGTAGAAGATTGAACAGACAAAAAAGTATGTTCGATCCATTGGTTGACCTGACGGAAATGCGTTGGCATTAAAACTTAAGAACCCTTTGGGAACTCCCCTTTACAACGCTTTACGCACGCTACACAACTCTTCACACGACCCTACACAACGCTAACGCAAGACAGCATCCGCAGTCAAACGAGCCTTTCGGGCTTCCCCCGATTCAGCTTAGCGGCGCCGTCTCGTGGCCACTGCTCCGCCCAGCTTTCATAACCCATGACGCGCCCACGCGGGCCTATCTGAACGTGTCAACTACCACAGCTGCACTGCCGACGCCGCTTCGCGCTCATTTCGCGCCCACTTCTACCCTCCTTCCTTCTCCACCCACCACGTATGCGCGCCGCGCCGTGGATACGGACAGACCACGCCGCGATTCTTTCGTAGCGAGCACTCTAATGTTAACGCATTAAAACAACATACGAAGGCGTTGCGAGAGAAACGTACATGATTGATTCCGGCGCAGCGAGGGGCGACGACATGCTTCACCGTGGGCCTATCGAGAAAAACAAAGGAATGACGGTCATCACAGAATGTCTCCTGGATGACCTAGCCGTCTTCCTGAAAGATTGGAGTCCCATCAGAAGATTTCAGAAGGAAGCTGGGGACGGCAGGTCTCTGAACCAAGTCAACATTTCAGAAGGAGAGTCATTGCTACAGTACGATCCCATTCGGGAAACATTCCTCCAGAACAGGATGAACAGATGTCGGCGAATGACGAGATGATTCTCAACAATTTCTCCGAAGATATGCACCTGCTGCTCCTGCACAGCCTCTTCGTAGACTACAGCAGCAATGTAATAACGAAACACGGACGTGTCAAGTATGCTGATGCACAAGAAAATGGGATAGCAACTAGAGACAATTCCGTGTCGTATGTGGGAGCAGATCTTCAGTTTGAATAGTAGTTTGTGATGCATTTCGTACGCCGTGTTCAGCATGCGGTCGTTTCTGGTCCGCAAATGATGTCAAGAATGGGTGAGCTGTTAGGGCGTCTGTCCCAGTTGAAGCGTTGTCCTAATTTTTAATTGTCTACGTCTTAGCGGATCAGCGAATCAGCATCAATCCTATCGTATCACGCCTCACTGCATCAGCAAAGAGAACGCTAGTTTTTATGAAAACCTGCAAAGAATGGAAACAACCACCCTCCACATGATTATGTAGTGTACTTCCCATTCATCCACTCATCTTCTCAAAATAAAGCTGTCGTTGTTGCTGTATACCCATACCTACATCTCAGTTTATACACGGTGGTCCACCAACCATGATAGAAATTCGTAGATAATAATGTAGGTAACGGAGAGAACACGCGTTCAAGGTATTTCTGTGCTAGCAACATTTTTCAGATATTGGCGCGATTTGTACTTCATTTCACTCGATAGAAATTTAATTTTCTGAATTGAACCCTGAAGTTTCCAATGTCAACCTAACGTTTTTCTGTTCTCTCTTTTTTTCTTTTTTTTTTTTGCGGAAATCGGTTTCTCGTGGTCATTTTACTCAGTATACAGGGTGTTTGCTCTAATGTGTCCAGAAATTATATTTAAAGCGGGCGATAAAAGAAAAGAAAGTGTTACTTTTCTGCTACTTGAGTAAGAGGTACTGCTTCACAGGGAATAGTTCTGTCTTGTTTTCTTCGCCCTTGTCTTATGTGCAGAGGTTACATTGACGTGCCATACGTGGGAGGGAGAGTCACAATCCCAACGCACTGAACGAAGACGCGGTGTGAGTGCCGTAATCAGAACTATTTTATCGAAAACGAGGTCACCCGACGTGTTGACAGGCAGGGGAGGAAATCAGCACTAAAACTTGAGCCGACAAAACAGAGGCGGAGCCAACAACACATTTCCGCGGATTTTCGGCGAATTTGTTGGAGCAATTGTCATTGCGTTACGTACGTGTCTTATCAGGTGATACACTGAGTAAAATGGGCACGACGAACCAATTCCCGCAAAGAGAACGTTAGGTTGACTTGGGAAATTTTGGAGTTCCATTCAGAAGACTAAATTTTCGTCCATGAAATAAATTTCTATCTATTAAAATGAAATAAATTTGGTACCACTGTGTCACAAATGTTCCTGGCAGAAAAACATCTCTTTATCACACAACTCTCCGTTACCTACGTTATTTACTATAAATTTCTATCATGATTAGTGGACAACCCAGTATAAATACAACGCATATTTATGTATATTACCTGTTGTGGGATACCTGTTGTATTATGTGGACTCTCCTTATTCCTTTTTCCCTTCTGCAGGAGCCTTAGGCAGACGGACTTCTATTCCCTAGTTTTCTGGAAGATTGTTCTTTTTTTTTTTTTAGTGTTAGCGTGGCGAAGCAACTGTGGCTATGAGCGACGTACAGACGTGGACAGATGGAGAGAGGACAGCAGGAAGGAGTGGGAGACAGGGGGGGGGGAGATAAACTATAGCATTATCCGAATGGAAAAGTTTTTTCCGATTTTTAAATTTCGATAAATTTCTGATGCTGCTCTCTGTACAATGCTCCTTACAGCTTCGTCTACCCCTGGCTAGTTCCATCTCAAATCGAACAATCCGGTACACTTGATGTGTCGAATGAACGGCAAAAAATATATATTGAAGACATCGGTGAGTTAGGAGAAATAAACGCTTTCTGAATTCTCTGCGCTGCGCGGTTCGGGAAATAGGAGAGGAGGAAAAGACTGCCTCTCAGAAGACAATGTCGTCGCCCGCAGGTTTGAGCGTTCCCTACAAGGCTATTCCTTGTCGCATTGTATTAATTTCTTGATCTGGCTTTCAACCACTTAGGGTACAATAGGATCGTACGTTGGCAGTGCTGTGTCGGTTTTGTTTGTCTGCAAAAAATATCAAAGTTGACTCAAACCGCCGAAAAGCACAATATTCACTGCAAATTTGCGGACGATATAGAAAACGGATAAGATTGAGCTTTACGCCGTTTAATTTGTCATTCGTGGGGCTATCGAATTATGCATAATTTGTTGCTCTACTCTGTCAGGAACGTAAGCAATACATCTTTTAGTAGCACCATACCACCAAAAAATGACGAATTTCCGGAAGCCTTTATATAAAAAAAAAACCACCAAACCTTGCCTCGAAAATTTTATACGTTATAGATAGTTCTTTAGACTATGCACAGAAAAAGAATCAAAATTCACTGTGAATTTTTTCCCCAGCCCTATACGCGTAGCGCATTCAAGTGTCCCTCGCTGGGTTGGGCAGTAATACTCATATTTTGCATTATAATGCTAATACATAATACTTTGATTTTGAGGTATTGTAATACTAATACTTGCGTATATTACACGAGTAATACTAGTAATACATTGATAGATAACATATGGAGAAAAATGGAAAAGAAAAGCAGAAATATGTACAATTTGTGCATTACTTATTAAGGCAGGCATTCTCCACTCACGTTTTATTTCAGTTACTTACATTTTTAGCATGTTCTCAAATGGGTAGTCCTTTATATGCCCTTCCTTTCCGAATTTGAGATAGCGCTGATTAACTCGACCACAATGAACAGCTTGCTCTCATTGTGGCAGTGTCTTGATTTGGTTCAGTCTGGACGATAAGATGTGGGCGGTTGAAAAGTGTGTGACTGTCCATACTGCCACGAAGAAAACCGAAAAAAAATACCGAAGAACATATTGGACAGCAGCGCAAGTTGTGCTGTTTCGGCAAGGTTCACAAAAGGCACTTTGAATTAGCCTTGAGTATGCGCGCAAGACACTGCACAGCAACACTTTCCTCAGTGCGATTTCCGCCGTCCGAGGTCATGGGGCCGTAGGAAAGGAAATGTTTTAAAGAATACTGGAAGTCACTGCGTCTCTCCTGCCATAATGTGTACAGTATATATGCTTGTTTCGAATAACCCTGAACAGATATACCTCTTACAAATATGTAAAAGCATTCTGTTCTTCACGGGCTCCCAGCACTTGCAATGCATGTGTGACGTCCCGCAAAAAATGCGAGCACATCTGGTTGCTCCACAATCTAGATTCAGCGATTGCAATACTGTTATGAACATAAACGCTCAGAACGGCTTCAAACGATAGTAATTACTTTTCATATGAAGACAGAAGTTGAAAGTCTCTTTGGAAATTTCGATTTTGCAAGACGCGGGACACGGTGCCACCACTTGAATGCACTCCGCGTATAGGACCGGCAAAAAATTCACGGTGCGCCTACCGATCAAGTCCGAATTCTGATTTTTCTTCTGCATAAGTTTAAGGGTACATATACCACATGTATAGAAATTTCGAGGCATGTTTTTGGTTTGGTTTTTCAGACGCAGGCTTCCGGAATTCGTCATTTTTTGAAGGTATGGTGCTAGTTAAGGAGGTACCGCTTACGTTCCTGACAGAGTGGAGTAACAAATTATATATAATTCGATAGCCTCATTAATGATAAATTAAACGGCATCAGGCTCAATCTGATCCGTTTTGTACATCGTCCGCCTTATAAAAATATGAAATGATTTTTTAAAGACTCTCTATAGACTCAATACATTAGAAATATTTAATTCTCAATAAAGACATTTTAGAGACTCTCTATAGACTTAATACATTAGAAACATTTCATTCTCAATGGAGACTGTTTTGACTTTTTAACGAATACATCATGAGTTTTGATAGAATTCTTACGGAATATTGGCTACCGTAATTCTTTTAAAACTCTAATGAATCTTTTACGTGCGAGTCTCTAATGATATCTTTTTGATTCTCTATAAAGTCGTTTCATGCGTTCCCTAGAGCAACCGTGCTGCCGAAAGTATATCGTGCAGCAGCTCTGCGGATAAATGTTCATTGCTAAGTGAGAAGAAAGCCACAAAAAGGCAAACGTAGGATACTCAAACTCTCTTATTTCAGCTCCCTTGACAGAAGGGAGGACAGGCTGCTTTTCACTTGTGTACTGCACGCTGCTGGGAATTTCCCGTATGTGTAGCCTGAAAAAGAAAACTATATAAATAAAGTAATACAGTGTACAAAACTTCCAGCGAGTTGGTTTGATGTCAAATGTGGTGCGCTTCATTCGTAAAGCTGGCATGTGCATACTACCAACATAAGCAGAAAAATTCACAAAGTGTAAAACCTAGACAGGAGCCATGCAGGTGGTACTTCAAGCACATACTTTGATCAGCATGGCAAGGTTGGCAAAGGAAACGCTCATCTAGGCTTGATGTTTGTAGGGAGCTGTTCAATTGGCAACAACATCGATGAAAAGCCAGAGAAAATGTGTGATGTGGCGAAAACCTACTGGAACTAAATACTATTGACCGCTTTCGTCTATGCAGCACAAATATTAACTAAAAAATTTCTGGACATATTAGTGGCACTACTTGTACACTCGACAAAAAGATATTCAGATTGCATGGGATGTCACTATTGGCCAGAGTCATGGGTACTGATTTCATGAAGCAAGCACCACAAATATAGTATGGAAATACATGTTGACTGTAACAGTGGCAGGCAGTGTGTTGGAAATTTTAGCACTCTTATCAGCATCAGAATGTTTTGAAATGTCCAATCATGACTATGAACAGAGAGAAAATATAATACCCAACACTGCCTCAAGGCGAACCGGGTTTAAGCAGGCACATTCTTGTGAGCGTTGCTAGGTTGCCCGTAAAGGGATCTTCCCTGGAGCTCTTCTGGCGCAAAAACAGACCGCAGCAGTGCCCTTGCATATTTCGTAGAAGACCCATTGCACACCTCTTGTAGTCTATCTAGGGTGGTCTGCTCGACGAGGACAGCACCGCCAATATTCACATGCAATTGGAAGGGATACTTGTGAGCATGCGCACTTCTATCACGCAAGAGGCTAGAAAATATAGGCTGTCAACTAGAAAAGTCAACAAAAATGAAACCTATGATACATCGAGGGGTGCCACCACATACGCAAAGGCATAAATTTATATAAATAATTGTTACTGGAATTATGCACCCAAATGAGGGCATTTGGTTACGGTCACATGGAAGCATATTGCTACGCTGATCACAAAATTGAGTGTTCAAGCACAGCCAACGACAGTTGGTCGAAGGGTACAAATTGCTCAGACACCGCAGGAGGTTTCAGCACACGCTGAACAACCAAGAACACGGGAAAAAAATAACCCATCTCGCGACGTAAAGCCCCGAATTATTATTATTATGTATCCTTACATTTCCTGCAGAAGACAACTGGTCCTCAACTTCCTCAACCAGTTTAGCAAATAAACTAGTTCAATAATTCCAAGCAGTGATTTCAAAGAGGGACTGAAACCAAAACGGAACTGAAACTGCTTGGACCAAATTTAAGGATAACCATTACCGGAACGTAACCGCAATTTACCATCAGCAGTTAACTGAAACCGTAACCTGAATCAAAGAATGTGATTTTGGTTACCAGTTCATACGAATCGGTTCAAGCGTGAACATGAACAACTTTGAAGCAATATTTCTATTGCGATACAGCTCTGGTTAGTGGTATATATAGGTGCTTCTGTCAAAGTAGATCTCTTCGTTATTTGCTATTCATTCAGAAGTAATGACATCATGTCATGTTATCTGCTTGGACACATAATCGAATGACACATACGGACATGTTTCATAAGTGCTACAAGCTGTAAACTTAGGATGCGAAGCATAGCACGTCCTCTGTTTCCACATCTGTTTTGCTTAACCGCTGAATGCACAGTTTTCCCTTTTTGTTTGCCTTGAAGCTTGTTACAGCCCAGATCATATAAATGTCCATAAGATAAGAGACTGTGACAAACTATTTTATAGGTAAAGTCAAAAATGGTCAAACTGTGTGGAAGAAAGAGTTTACTCTTTCTTAGTCTTGGCAGATATGGCAGCGAAGCGTAACAGATAAGCATGCATGTTCCTTGGTACCCGTTTGCACTTTGTAACTCATTTTGAGATGTCCACGTAGCCTGCAGATACATCCCATAGAAAAACAAAAGGAAAAACACTGGTTCGACTGTTTGGTTCCTGGTAACTGCAAATATTACAACCGCAAATTTTGTAGCCATAACCACCTTCACAACGGTGACACTGTACCGTAACCAACATTCATTTCGGTTGCAGTCCTCAATTTCAAACTGCAATAACCAAATCTAACATTCCCACCTAAAGGTGAGCACACACAATTAACCGTATCGGTAGTGTACCCAGAATTTCGTTCTTGGGGAAAGTGTTGGGCTCTGCAAGGGGGGTATTTACATGCTTGTGACGAAATATTGTGCGATCTCAAATATTTAGGGAAGTCTCCTCCAGATTTTCTGTTTTTTTTTTTTTGAGTGGGGATGTAGGGGGCTCTGAATAAATCACTGAATCGTAAATGCAGCCCAGTACTCTGTTTCCGTGTTCAGCCTAGGAAGCCCTCCACAGTGTCCCTCCACAAGCCAGTGTTGAAGCCCACAGGCTTGTGAGAACATTGCGAAAATGCCTTGGATATTCGGATATTGTCAGTTCTGTTCCTACTGCTCCGACTCAACATTGGTCATAAAACAGACTATTAATATTTTCTGTAACGTCAGGGATCACAGTTTGTTGATATTACGTTACCGTAAGTCATGTTACTAACAGACGACCGGAGCTTTTACATAAATAAGCGGCTCGTCTGAATTATTTGTTTAATGGCGTTCGTTTTCTTCTAGCTTTGCTGCTTTGCTAATTTCTCAGATAATTAAACATGAACAACCTGTCTGTCAACGGCCGGTAATATATATCGCAGCGTGATTTTGCCAGGAAAGTAGAAAAGGTCTGACTGCACTGGCCGCCGTAGTTAATATTTAATAATTAAATATTAAATTAAATAATTAAATAATATTTAATAAGTCCAGAATGGTTCCTAAAAGGCGGTGCGGCACGTATCTTTGGAATCCGTCAAAGGAAATACCTGTTCGTTCGAGACATCGTATAAAACGGCGGTGTACGGTAAACGTCTCCCTTATTGATGATGCCAGTGATTTAAGTGATTCAACTGCAGTTGAAGATACAACAGAAGATACGCAGGGTCAGTCGCAATTTTTGGAGAATGAAGATAGCACAACAAGTGAAAACGACGAGCAAGCAGGGAAACATATGTTGAGAGTGCAGACGCCACAGGAGGCCAAGGAAGTGTCTGCACTGAGGTGGATGGAAACGACGACGAAGTCGATACGGCTTCAAGTACGATGATCAGCGATATGTCGTTCGACAGCGCAGTTTAATTGCTAATAATGGCAAGCCATGTATACATAGCAGCCGGCTTGCCATAGTGTGAGGGCTATACATGATTTGGGATGTGTACATGGCATAAATACTAAAAAGCTAGCCTGGATCTCATGCCTTACATATCTTTGATTTTAGGGTGAACCACTCTTCTCAGGCTCAAAGCTCTCCATATCTGAGAGCTTGCTGATGGTCATGGCCCGAAGTCAACGTTACGACGCCTCCAAGGAAGCGACTGACAGCCTCCTGCAGTTGATTGATGCTCACTTGCCAGAGGGCACTGTCTATCCAAGCACGAAACACTTGTTTTTTCGACACTTTGCTGGCAATGAAAGTCAGCACATTAAACACTTGTACTGCAGTGCTTGCCGCTCATATCTGTGTGATCTGGGTGACTGCACAGAAGTGTTGTGTGACCACTGCAAGATGAGGCACAAAGTTCAAGATTTGCTGAAAGGGTCATCATTTTTTATTCGCTTGACATTGAAAGTCAAGTATGAAGCCTCCTCGAAGAAAACGTTCTCACCCTGTGCAAGCGATCTGTTGCTTTTGACGTCACAGACATAAGGGAAAGCATGGAGTACCACAAATTATCTCTTGGTGCAGCAGATGTGACACACACTTTCAACACAGACGGTGTGCCGCTTTTTGAGAGCTCAAGATTTGGTATATGGCCCTTGCTAGTGTAAGTAAACGAGCTACCCTCTAAGCTGCGTGATCGGCGGCTTCTACTAGCAGGATTGTGGTTTGGGGCTCGCAAGCCTGCTATGAACACCTTTTTATTGCCCTTTGTACAGACCATGAACCGCCTCTCGTCTGCAGGAATAACATGAACGGAAGAAAATGGATGTGAAAAAATCACGAGAGTGTTTCCCGGTCCATGCACGGTGGACTGTGTCTAGATGCGAACTAATGAACATGACACAGTTCAATGGTGCCCATGGATGCGCCTGGTGTGAAGAACGTGGCGTTGTTGTTAAAAAAAGGCAATGGCCACACCCGAGCCTACCCTGCAGCTGCAGCAACCTCAAAACCTAGGTCACACGACACCTTCATGAAGCATGCTATGAAAGCCAGAACGAACCAGACACCAAGCTGTGGAGTGAAAGGAAGCAGTGTTCTAATGCTGCTCACATATTTTACTTTTGGTTCTGGTTTTGTAGTAGACTATATGCATGCGGTTTGCTCTGGGTTTGTAAGGGCCACTACATACTTGTGGCTAAATGCAAAGCGGTGCCGCAACTTCTACCTTCGTGGGAACATTGAGGCTGCAGACAGCTTCTAATGAGCCTGTCCTCAATATGGGAGTCATCGAGGTTACCCAGCTCTCTTAAGGATGTAAAGCTCTGGAAGCCCGCAGAGTGGAGAAACTGGCCCCTGTTTTTCTCCCCAGTCGTGCTGAAGGACTTCATACCCCAAAGGCACTACAAGCACTGGATGGGCTTCGTTCAGATGATGCACTACCTGCTGGCTGAATCTGTGAACATGGGAGCATCTAAACAAGGTGAAGCAAGATGTGATACGTTTTGTTGGTGACTATGAGGATCTCTATGGAATTCGGAACTTGTCATATAACACATATCTCCTACTTCACATCGTGCTTGCAGCTTTGGGGCCCACTTTGGGGGTACTCGTTTTACCCGTTTGAAGCAACAAACGGGCTCTTGGTTCGGCTTGTAAAAGGCACAAGATGTCCTCACTTTCAAATCATTGAAAAGTATGTCGTCTTGCAAGCCTTACCAAGGCTATATCAATCTGCATCACTGGTAAAAGGTGACACACAGGCCAGCAGCATGTTGAGAGCCCTGATAAAAGGCTACCGGCTCAAGACAAGATGCTCAACACATGGCGGTGTTCTCTGCTTTGGGAAGAAATAATCAAAACCCGATGGTGACTACTTCCGAAAGATGTGTGTTGGGTGTTTCAAGTAATGTGTTGCCGTACTGGACAAATCAAAGCGAAAAAGATCCTATGTGTCAGCAAGTGGGATGTTCGGACGTATCAAGGCTATTATTGCAGCATGTCCAAGTCAACATGGAAAATGCAGCTACAGAAAGCATGTTTCTGTCATTGTTGATGTGTTACAACCACGGCAGAGCATTATGGGCAACACAGGTATGGGCGATGGTTGCGAATTTGTGAAGGTAGTAGAAACAGGAGATGTGGCCAAGTTTTCAGCCACGTCTGTAAAAAAGTGTATATGCCTGCAGGTCGGCTGTGATATTTACCTCTGTACAGTGCACGAAAAGCTAGTACTTGAATCTGTATGAAACCACTGTTGCAGTCCTATTTTTGCAGGGCACAAATTGGCGCAGTCTTTTTTTCTCCCCTTTTGGATTTTTTCTCAGGTCACCTAGAAAACACTAGTATTGCTGTGTTGAGTGTAGTTGTCATACAGCTAAGCGGAATGCATAGCATACAATATTTTTGTTATCAGGTCCTGCACAGAGCTTTAGCATTATAGTACCATTTTGTGAGCCACAGGCACTATCACCAACACAACGAAGACACGGACAACAGACACAGACTGTCTGTATTTGCATTACGTTGCTAGTAATATCTGTCACATATCGCAAACACGCTCTGCGCCTTCTCGCCCTTTATGAGTGTACGTTTCTATATTTTAATATTTGTGCACTTTCCATAAGCTTGTGTGACTGCAAAATGCGTAACTCTATATTGTCCGTCATTGCCTTCAATCTGCTATTGTGCCCTGAGATAGCAAATCCTGGCCACTGACATTCCTTGACCACTGAATATATTCCTATCAGAACTTGATAGATTGCCACAGTGCATATTGTTGTTGGATGCGTTGTTCTACATTATTTCGTCGTGCATCCGTCGTACCTTTTCTCAATTTTCTATTTGTACATATCTGCTTTTATTTCTGATTAACATTGATGTGCTGGATTTCTAACTTTCATTTGTGCCTTATTGTTTGCATTGTATTATTACATTTGCTATCATTGTTCATATTGCCACGTATGTTAAAAGACCTTTCACATTTTCATGTTATGTATATATGGGTCGGACGACCCTTAGGTGAATGTTCTGATTTCACGACACTGCAGGTCCAAAACGACGCAGCCACAAACACAGACAAATGTCACGTACCAGACAGGGCGAACTGCAACCGACTTCCCCAACTTAGGACTCTCAGTCACGACACTGCTTCCCACATTCCATATTTGCACGAGTACCCTAGTACCTCCTATTTCACAATTCATCTTCGAAGACTTGTATCAAACCACAACTCCTGGGTTAAACTGCTTCGTAAGGTATACCTTCCAACAAATATGTGAAAGAAAAAAAAACGCCGTTCAATTCTCCGACGCCTAGTGACTCCCCTGGCTTCCCGCCAATGGACAACCGACATTCTTCCCCCCTCTATGTTGAGCAGAGTTGATCCAACGCTCGCTTTCCACATGCCACGAAACACCTCTCGTCAAGATGCTGCATTAATCCACCGAATGCGCCTCGATGTGGCCTTTACAGCTTAGTGGCGTTACCGCTTGAGACAAGTTGACTCTCCCACCCGCTGCCACAGTGGTGTGCTTGATGATTGGAGCATATTCTTCTTCATTGCTCCCACTACCAACCTTCCCGAAGCACACTCTCCGAGTCTCTTCGTCAGCTGGACTCTCCCCCCTTCTCCCCATCGAAATTGCTTGGTTCCTGGCCTAATCCTCCCCAGCAAAGCTCTGCCCTCAAAGCTCTTCTGACATTTCTGGACACCATCGGACTTCGATCGTTATGGTGACGGGGCTCGTTATTTTATTCCCCACATTCCCACCAGCAATGGGGTAGAGTATCACCTGTGGCGATGAACCTCCATACTCTCCAAAGCCAAAATAAAGTTGTTGTTGTTCCAACAAATACACCTGCAAATGGCCTAAAAATAGCCGCTTACTTACGGGATGCTCTTTGTGTCATAATCACTGCAGTTTCCAGTGGTACTGCATCATTATCATCAACCTGCACTGTTATGAATTGAAACTGGAGCACGAGACACGGACAAAGGAACACACAAGACAACTCTTGCTCCACAGGCCCACTCTACCCATTTTGTCTGCACTGTTATGTTTTTGATACCTTTTGCTTGCAAGCAGCAGTACAGTGATGTATTCCCAAAAACTGCACTACAGATTGAATGTGAATAAAATAATACGTGAATAAAAACAGAAATAATAAAAGTCTCAGAAGTGCACCTACACTTTAACAGTTCACTTGGAACTCAATGGAGAGACTTTTGACACATCTCACTAGAAGCACAAAAAAAAAAAAGAAGTCATTAGAAATTGTAATGACTTTCAAATGATCAAACTCATTAGGTTCAGAGTTTCAATAGAGTTTCTAACGACTCAATATATACACAATAGGTTCTCAACAGAAACTCGTTTGGCATTTTTGCAAGGGCATGCTTTTCGGCACTTTGAGTGAACTTTGATATTTGTTTGCAGACAAACAAAAACCGACACAGCACTGCCAACGTAGAATCCTATTGTGGTCTAAAGCCAGATCAAGAAATTACTACGATGCGACAAGAAATAGCCTTGTAGGGAACGCTCAAACCTGAGCGCGACGACATCGTCTTATGAGAGGCAGTTTTCCCTCCTCTCCTATTTCCCGAATCGCGCAGCGCAGAGAATTCGGAAAGCGTTTATTTCTCCTCACTCACCGATGGCTTCAACATATATTTTTTTCCCGTTCATTCGAGGCATCAAGTGTACCGGATTGTTCGATTTGAGATGGAGCTAGCACCCATACAATGTCCATTTCCAGAGCACATTTAATAGAAATAAGCCGGTGCTTATTTGAGATATACTCTCACAACTTTGGTACACTCAAAGAAGGTTGTGAAAGCTATTTCTAATTTGTATGTAGCACGAGCTGTTCGAAATGGCTAGGCGGTTGAACTCTATCATGAAGGTGCCTGAGCAATGGGCAGAAGACACAGGGAACACACCACGAAGCGCTCAAACGAGCAATAGTCTATACCTTAGGAGGACGAAAAATATACGTACAACTCGTGTTGGTGAAAAGGGGAAATAGCGGGGAGGAAGGGGCAGGGGAAAAGGTGGGAACGACAATGTCAAACTAAAAATCGAAAAGTAAGCAAAGGTCTTTAAAGGTAAAAGTAAACGTCAAAGACCAATAAGGCGAAGAGTCAAAGAAGGCGCTTAAAAATCGGGCGAATAGCTACAGATGCGACGCTCACCGAATTACCCACGTTTGTTTACTTTTCCTTTTTGGTTTGACCACGTCGTTCCCACTTTTCCCCCTGCCCCTTCCCTTTTCCTCCTTTCCCCCACACCGAGTTGTACTGATATTTTGTGTCTTTGTAAAGTAAACAATTGGCGGTTTGAAGGTAGTACCTCATAAGCACCAAATGCTCATAACCTCCAAGTGCTCAAAACCTGCAAACGCTCATATGCACAATATTTTTGTTATGTTGTGGTTTTGAGCGTTTGGAGCAAGTGAGTAGGAGGGAAGAAGCTGTTCATAAGCACATTATGCCCTAAGCACTGACAGGCGGGCAACTACAAAGGACGGGCTTTCGTTTAACGTATCTGAAACTAGGTAACGGGAGGTGGGGGGCGCTAAATGTGTCTGTTTGGAGTTGATGTAACAGCTTCGTTCTGCTTGTATGTAGCCACAACGAATCGCTCTTTTTCGTTTAGTGATTTCATCGTGACACTCTGATAACTAGGCTTGAGCATAGACAGATTTGACTGTGATATTTCATACATTGGCCTTGATTTCCATTAACAATAGTGGCAGCGTACCGTTGAAAACTATAACATGAGAATTCATGAGTTTGTCCCGAATAAGAACATTCAACGAGGAATTGGATCAATATAAGAAATACTGTATAGGGACCGTGCGACACCTAAAGGGGGCGCGATGCTCCGTCGCGACAGCGCCGCCAGTGGCGGTCTTGGAAGTATCCGACGTGACACCACGCCGCCCGTTCTATGCATTCTCAGACGAACCGTAGCTTGCGTGGCGACCGCCGTAATTAGAAGGGCTAATTTTCGAAGTGCAAATAATGTGGAACCTTTCTGGGGCGCGAACGAAGAGAATGGAGGCAAACTGCACAGAATCAACCACCGTATTTATAATGTATCTAACAGTGCGGAAGGAGAACAGCCACTCGCGTCTGTCTGGTCAAAACACTTGTTAGTGATACGTCGAGAGGATGGTTATTTGACTCCTCACAAAATCCTGGCTTGCTAGCGAAGGCTATATACGTTTATTTCTCTGATTCCAGCCACTTGTAATATGTTTTTGACTGAGTCTTGTATTCATTTCGTCCTCTTTGCACACACATAGCTTCGTCACTGAAATCTACATCGTGCGTCCGTTTTATCCATACAAATAATCACGTGAGGTCACAACTTATTGTCTAAACTTGTACTGCAGTTTTTCTAGTATCTTCAGATACAATAACGCTATATAAAGAGATCCTCAAAGAAGAAATTATATGAGTTTTTACCTCGGCTACGCCGTAGGCTTGCGGCACGACAGCTGTGAAATGGTTGGAGCGTAAATACTAAAACTAAACCTTTTGGACAACGTAGAACTTCCGTTCTCACTGTGAGACTCGTCAACCAGATTACCGGGAGCAATATCGGCTCTGGGCACTGGCGATGAAACACCTCAATCAATATCACGATCCAGCGGCGTTTCACCGTCACGAAAGTGGCAACTGTAAATCAATCATTTTGCAGGTCCTCATTCAGTTTCATTGAAACTAGAACAAAAGAAATAGAATATGTTGTGCACACCTCATGCAATGGCCGAACGCGCGTCACAAACGCTATTCGCTGCGAGTCTGGTGCCCTCGGTGGTATTGGAAGCATAGAAATCACGAGAAATGAAACATCAGGTCCCTAATGGAGAGTTCTTTTAGGTGCTGGCACAGTCAGCGATGCAACAGTTCCAGTGTGTCAAAAAAAGACACCCGCACTTCACATGTAAACAAAGCTGGCTACCCGGCGACTATCACGCAAGGTACTTTCTCCGGAGGCCGCATCGCGGCGCCACCAGTTTGTCGCACACTCCCTATATGTCAAGCGCGACAGCTTAACAGCTTTCCAGACGCGAAATTGTGTTTCTGTAAGGTAAAGCATTTACGACAAGCCGAAACCGAAGAAAACAGGAATTTAAATACCTTTACAGTATATAGTTTATGCATATCAGTGTCGTCTCGGCACATATTGGGTATCAGCACTGACTTGGGAGATATCCGGGGACAGTTACCTATACAGTGCAGGGCGTTATTGTAGACTTCCGCTGGGCCATTCCACGCCACGTGATCCAGAGGTGCCGCTTGACCCCCCCCCCCCCCCCCTAAAATTTCATGTGAATCTTTTTTCGGTGGTTCCTCATGACTCCGAAAGCAACATAACATTGGTCTTTTCTAACGGAATTGGGATTGATTTGGTGCAGAGTTGAAAGATGCAGTGCTTTGCGAAAACCTATGTCGTTTTAAGCAGGCGTTACGACCCATGTAAGACTCGCAGCATGTTAAAAAGAGTGGTATTTGATAGGGGAGACTTCGTTTTACCGTATGAATGCAGTTTCCACCATCGCACTCGACAGGCTCGACGTTTGTGACGTGGTCGAAATTTGAAAAGTTTGTTCAAGTTTATGATATTTTGCAATATAAAATTCTGGAATTTCTTCCTCAAAATTGTTTGTCATATTGCCACCGCGCTGTGCTTTAAGGACAAAAAATCCAATCCTACCGGTGCATCGGGAATCTGAAAAAAATGTGAAAAAATCGGGAATCTGTGAAAATTCGGCAAAATGCACATTTTTGACCGAAAAATTCGATGTGAGGAGGTCAGGATAGAAGGATGATCAAGCTGTCATTCGATGCACCCTCTTGCTAGGAAGACGTGGCAAGAAAATCTCAGAGTTACATTTTGTTAAACTCAAATAATTATTTTTTAGTTGAGGTAGCTTCGGAAATGTGTATGCGCGCTGCGGCGCATCGTATCGAATGAACAACTGAGCGGGTCACTCACAAAACACTAGATGGAAAGAAAACACTGGGCAGTCGTATTATTGAAGATCAAATAACGATTGAAGACACGTGTTTGCCTACCTTTGAGACCCGACGGTTGTGCAGTGAGCGCTCATCAAGCTGGCCATCTTGCGCTCTAACGAAACTTTTAGCCAGCTCGCGGTGCTGGTGAGTGAGAGATAACGAAAGACATGTCAATACAGGTCCATTCAGGCTTCATGGTACCGTATGGTTGATTTTTGGCCGGGTGGCATCCGTTAGTCGAGTTGTTGACATCAGTAGAGTAATCACGACATGAACAGAGATCAAGTACTGCCTGCACCGAACACAAGCGGAGAGTGTTGTCACCTGTAAGTTCCTGGGATGTGCCATTGTTCCTTTCATTTTTTTGCATGTGTCTTAATTCATTCCAGTGTTGGGGACAGAACCTTTCAGCTGTCCACTCCTATTACACGTATATAAAACTTGCTTAGTAGCTGCGATGTACGATCTTTTTCCTGTGTGCGCCAACATTGAGTTGTACGCATAAGAGAAAAATTTTGTCAGTCACGGGTGCCATCACTTGCGACACTGGATAAGCTATTTTCGCGCATTTATGTTGTGTACAGAGGTATGATACTGCGTTATTCAGGTCAGGTCTAACGTTTCTTTCATAGTCATCTTGCATAAGCGGGACGGTTATCAGAGAAACATGGGCGAGCGTACGAGGACAGGCACATTTCTACTGCTTGCCACGTGATGTTGCGTCTCGTCCTGGCAACATTCGGAGACGTATCGACGGATTTTCTGCAGGTGTTCACGAAGGACACCCTTTCTTCCCGCCAGCCATGCACACAGCCAAATAAGGCATAAGCCTGTAGGGGATATTGTGTCCATGCTTCGCGCTGTCCATTCAGTAAACGAGTGACCTTTCGAGCCAGACTGTCTGTCGGTATCCTCATTGCCATCAGTAGAGCTAAGCCGATTGAGCTGTCTGGAGTTGGACATTGAAGGTAAAGACAAACGCCGTGCGGCAAGGACAGACCACCATATACAGCCAGTTTGCTCTATTGTAAATGGTGTCACGTGTTGATGCTAGGCTGTATATAAAAGCGGAGAACTTCAAGGTTCCTCTGTCTGTTCACTTGGAGTCTTCGAACATGTAAATAAACGTCGTTGTGTTCCTCGTAACGGACACCCTGCCTGAGAACCTTCAACACAAGACCGCTCGGACCCGCGAAACCGCAACACTGAAGTCACTTTACTGTATAAGCAAGGCCTTAAAAATGACTTCAGGGAGATCTGGGACTTTTCGCCTGGTTGTTTGGCTTAGATCTTGACTGTCGCAGTTCAACTTACACATACACACAAAAAAAAAACACGCTAACTTGACCCCTTGTTACCGTTGTTTCATGGCAGTGATCATGCTCCAAGAAACACAGCGAAAAGTCCCAGATCTCCCCGAAGTAATTTTTAAGGTCAGGTTTACAGACTAGACTTTACATGGCAAGCAGTATAAATGTGCCCATCCCAGAGTTCGAGGCAACTCGTTACAAGTAACTCGTTACTGTAACTAAGTTCCTTTTTGGGGGGAGCTTGTAACTTAACTCTGTACCTTTGCGCCGAGGTAAATTTCAGAGGAACTCGTTTCTTTTTCAGGTAACTTTGCCAAAGTAAATTAAGTTCCAAGTAACTTTTGATTCACTTTTCACTCACGTCCACATATTTTCTTGCTTTCTCCACGGTTCCTTCATGCCATTTTTTGCCATTTTGTGATATTCAATCAACGACAGTATTCTATTCAGGAAGCAAGAACCGCTGCCATTGAAATAAAGCTGAACTATTGTGGACCTACAGGGAGTAAGATGCAGAGCGTTCGAACATACCTGTACCAGAATCGTCATCATGGCGTTGGTAGATAGACTGAAAACAGAAACAAATCGGAAGGAGAGGGCTGGGTTCCACGAACAGGCACTTGTTCGCTGCATCCTATTGAAAGAGAGAGAGAAAGAAACCTAGGACCGCAGGTCGCGTCCCTTTCCGGGACCATCGTAATCCCCTTAAGACCATTGCTTTCGGGCGCGACCTTGTTCACCTCTAGCTTCGAGCGTAGTTCAACTTTACCAAATTTGTAGCGCTGTCGAACACTGTGATGTCATTTGTTTACAAACAGGGAGAAGTCTATTGTTGGACATAAACGAAAACGATCTAAGCATGTTGTACTCCTCTGCAGGCAACTCGATGTCTAACACAACTGCTCACGCGCACTGCACCAGCTATTACCTATGCTATTTTGTGTCAGAAGTAACTTCAAAGTAACTCGTTCTTTCTTTAAATAACTCAGTAACTGCGAGTTACATTTCTGCTGAAGAACTTCGTTAGTAACTGAGTTATATTTTTCACACAGTAACTTAACTCGTAATGAGTTATTTTTGTCGGGTAACTTCTCGATCTATGGCCTGTCCTCGTACGCCCGCCCATGTTTCTCTGAAGTAAGTAAGGAAGTTACCTTCAATCAAAAGAATATTATTTGAGTTTAACAAAAAGTACCTTTGAGATTCTTTTGGTATATCTTGCTAGGAAGACGGTGCATCGAATGACACCTTGATCACGCTTTTATCCCGACCTCCTCACACCGAATTTTCGGGTCAAAAATGTGGATTTTGTGAAATTTTGACAGCTTCCCGATTTTTTGCTGCGGCTTACAGTGCACCGGTGGGGTGGGGTTTTTCTGCGCTTGAAGTACAACACAGAGGCTGTACGACAAAAAAATTCTGAGGAAGAAATTCCAGGATTTTATGTTGCAAAAAATTTGTAAACTTGCACAAACTTTGTAAATTTCGTGCACGCCACAAACGTCGAGCTGGTCGACTGCGAGGGTGAATATTGCTTACACACGGTAAGATGAACTCCCCTCTATCAAATAAGACGCTCTTTAAGGGGGAATCACCTGAACGCGTTCCCTATGAGGGTCGATTTTTCCAGGTTATACCACAAGCCGTTCTGTGCACGGAGCTAAACTGCAGTCAAAATATAAGTATGAGATATCTTACACAAAATGACACCATTTTCAATTCCCTGCGCCGTTTGGTTGAATTTATAGAAATATTTGTTTCTATGGGTAGGAATACACAGAGTCCTACAGAGAGAACGAAAAGAGACCCACCAAAGCGCTTCCGTGGCGAATGCCCAGCTTGAAAATCGTGTAATGTCGTGCCGCTCTTTGGTAAGATCATAGCTCATGTATTTATTTTGGTGTACCCGATCAAGCTTTCGTGATAACCTTGGTAAAATGATTCAATTTGTCGTCTGCTAGCAAGTACACTGAGCAGTCGCGCCACAACAACCAGTTTCCGTTTGGGGCTAGGGTGGGTGGATGAGGAGGCGCGCAAGGGAGGCGGTGGTGGACTTTGGCCTCGTTCGTCGTGCCCCCTGCGTTGTTTTCTGTCAATAAATCTTCGGTTGTGAGTTTGCGTCGTTGTGTTCTGTCCTCCTCTGTGCTTCCCATGTCCACGCCGTCTAATCCTGCCCATTCAACTCAGGGCCTTGTTGAGTATTTTGCCATGGTGAACTTTTTGGTGGCTTCCAGCGACTTGTGTGACAAGAAGAGCTCGTTGGCAGTTTCTTGTGGAACAGGAATATCGTGTCTTCCAATTTCATCTATTCCCGTTTCGCCTAATGATTTTCAGCGGATTATCTCGCTGTCCCTTAGCAGGTTCACCGACCTTGAACTGCGGGTGGTTCCATTTGGCCTAAGGTATGCTGTAGACAGTCCCACTTCGCCTACTCATCCGTGTCACGTGAGGAAAGAAGGCGGTCCCCTGACGTGCTGCCAGATGTCACTTTCGCATCTTTTTCGATACCGATCAAAAAAGAAAAAGTATCGCGATCCGTACTCCGATACCGAAAAATAATCGATTACTGTAACGGCTGTACTGTACGGATTACGGAACGCATTACTGTGACGGATGATTTGCGTGCCTTTTTTCTTATAAGTCAGGTGTAGTGGTTTGTGGCACGGTATGAAGAAATAAATGTTTGTCATGTTTTTAATCGCGCGCAGTGCTTATCTCTGTAACAGTGAAATAATTCATAACTGTGCACAAGCATAGAAGGTAGGACTCACGAGGAGCCAATTTCTCCCTTTTTTCGCTTTTTCTCACGCATGCTCATTCACGCACGCATGTGCGCTATATCGGCAAAGGCGGTGTATGAGTGTTTAGTGTAAAAGTGATTTGCATAATGACGTCACGGGCTTCTTCTTGGTGACATAAAAAAGCAACCTTAGCTGGACATATTTCTGAGCCGAGTTTATTGAAAGCTAATAAAGCACATGTCATGATCATGATATGACGAAAAGGTAGCGGGAAAAGCACCGTTGATCGCATCACACGCCTCTTATCAAGCTTTTTTACAATTTGATTCTCAGAATATTTTATTTACAGTTACACTCCAAAATAAGAAATTCACCGAATTACACTTTGCTTTACAAAGTACAGTTTTCTTACATGATTAGTACAGCCCCATTTGTCCAGGGCAGCCAATATATGACAGCCCCGCGCTTTCCCATGCAACAATACGGGAATCACGAGGGTATACTTCCGCGGAAAACACGAGGACGGGACCGAGGAAAACACAAGCACAGGAAGGAAGAGGGTCTCACATCCGTAGCAGAGGCAGGGGGATGGTATGACGTTTGGCAAAGGTGCCGCTAGCCTTCTCCGAGTTAGCGGCTTGGTGGCTTGACGCACCAAGGGAGGAGAAAGTGAGAGATGAAAGACCGAGGGGAAAGGGTGACGTAATTTCTGATCTCTCCTTGAGAGAAGCATCACGTGGCACTCTGCTCGCAACGCCCAACAGGCCATCCATCGGGAGGAGCTGACATAAGAGGAGCGAGTGATTCCGCACATGCTCCGTGCCTTACGTGGGCCGTAATGCCTGCTATTACGACTTCATCGCCATATTGGGTATCACCGACTACTCGAGCGCACATCTTATACGAGAGCAGCGGGAATCTTTCCTCTCCCGCAAGGAAAGGGAAAAGAGGGTCAGCTACTCGAAACCCAACAAGGTCTCCAATCCCTTTCCCACGACGCGCCGGCTATTTAAGCGATGACCCAGCGCCCACTCTTGTCTCTGTTTTGTACATTATGTAATATACATATACGTTGTCTCCCTTGTCAACTGGCCTCTGCCTCGTTTGTACCTACCGGCGTTGGGAAGTGCAGCCACCTATCTCCCCGGTCTCGCAACAACTGGATGGCAGCGACGGGATCGTCCACAGTGCTCGACTAGCAGACGGCGGCGGAGCGAAGTCCATTGGTCCTGCTGTACAACTGGTGAGTAATTTGCTCATGTTGCCCTGTGACCAGGATTATATTTCTAAGCAACAGCATGGACCTAACACAGTTCCTTAGGACAGACTTGCTTCGCGTGTGCAAGGAATTTGAGCTAAAAGTGAACAGGACGGCGAAAAACGCACATGTTATCGAAGCCATGAAAGAGACTGACCTAGGAGAGGACAATATACTTGAGACATTACAGCAAACGAGGTGCGAGAAAGAACGGGAAAAAGAAGCACAGGAACGGGAGAAGGAAAACAGAAACCGTGAGCGAGAGCTCGAGAAGCTGAGGCTAGAAGCGGAACTAATTAAATCGAAAGTCAGGGCGCCAGTCCCAAAATGCACGGTTTGTCCTCAGAACCGAGAGCGTTGATATGTCTAGGCTGCTGCAGCCGTTGAAGTTAGATCAGGACATTGGTCTGTTTTTAGTTAACTTTGAACGCGCTTGCAAAAGGGAGAACTATGCCAGGGACTCGTGGCCGGCTAGATTAATGACAGTTCTGCCGTGTGAGGCTGCCGACAGCGTAGCGCGTTTGTCCGCCGAAGATGCCAAGTGTTACAACAGAGTAAAGCAAACGGTTCCGTCTGTCGGCGGAAGCGTTCCGTCTGAGATTCCGCGACGAGGAAAGCCGCAACGTCAGTAGCTACGTGGAAAGGGGGTTCGAAATCTAGGCAAACCTTCGAGAATGGTTCGAGAGCGCTGACGCGTTGGAAGACCCTGATTAAATGCTACAAGTAATTGCGTTGGAGCAATTTTTCATTGAAGTACCCGATCAGGTGCGAAATTGGGTTCGGGAAAAATCCGGTGTCGTTACAATAGAAGCAGCTGCAGACCTAGTAGATGAGTATGTTTCTATAAAAGGTATGGATTTGAAAGAGGGAAAACTGGCTGGGAGACACAGAAAGCCCCTTCCCGAGAACGGCCGGAGAAAGGAGACGAGTAACAATCAAGAAGCGTCCGGGAAGATTACCAAGTGTCGGAACGAGGTCGTGAGCGACAGGAGGAGAAACAGAAAGTGAGAGCTTTCGAAAAGAAGCGGCCCATTGTGTGTCATAGATGTAAAGAAAAGCGACACATTTCGGCGGGTTGCAGGAAACCACGGGTTGCTTTAGCTTACGAAAGCGATAGTGGCGAGGTCGGAGAAGACGAGTTAATGAGACCATATCTGTATGAGCTAACTTGTAAATGGGAGTCCCTGCAGCGTTTTGTGGGACAGCGGAGCAAGTCCAGATCTGGTGCACCCATCTTATGTCTCGGCAGAGCATTTCGTCTCGAAGTGTGCTTGGATACGCCAGGTCATGGAGGAAGAAAGCGTGTGCCTCCCAGCTGCCGAGATCACCATTGAGGGGCCTTTCGGCGAATTTTGCACGGTAGCTGCAGTGACGGTCAGGCTGCCGAGGGAGTACCTGTATGTGTTGTCAAACCGTATGGCTCATCTAATGCGTAAGGCTGGCATCAAAATAGTCGAGGAAAAAGTTGTCGCTGTAACCAGAGCTCAAGCACGTAAAGAAAAGGCCACCGAGGCCGAAAAATTGCGGGAAACGGAGCAGAACGATCACCCAAAAGAGGAAAAGGCGGAAAAGGGGGATGAAACGGAAATCAAGCATATGCTTGAGTTAGGTGTTATCGAGTCAGCTAACAGCGACTATACGACTACCTTGATAATTGTAGAAGTCTCAGGTAAAGACCCAGGCCCTGTACTGATTACAGGAAACTGGACAGCGTAACAAAAAGCCAAGTGTACCCCATAACGAATCTGGAAGAGAAGGTCGAGAAAGTGAGCAAGGCGACGTATATCTCCACATTGGACCTTGTCAGGGGTTACTGGCAAGTGCCAATGACGGACAGAGCCAAAAGATATGCCGCCTTCAAGACGCCAATTGGAACGTTCAGACCACTCATACTGAGTTTCGGTCTGAAAAACGCACCCTTTTGTTTTTCGAGGCTGATGGACGAGGTGTTACTTGGTGCAGAAAAATACGGTGTCCCGTACCTAGATGTGTTTTTCTTTTTTTTTCCGAATCGTGGGACGAACATATGGAACATCTTCGCCACGTATTCGGCCGACTAACATGGCCAGGCTAACTTTGAAAGCCACGAAATGTCACCTCGGTCAGGCCGAAGTGTTGTACTTAGGTCATCGGGTAGGACAAGGTTACCGCCGACCAGCCGATATCAAAGGGGCAGCAATAGTAAACTTCCCCAGGCCCCAAAATAAAACCGAACTTCGCGCATTTTTGAGACTGACAGGGTATTACCGAAGCTCTATCCGACAATACTCAGAGCTTGCTAGCCCTTTGACCGATGCGCTTCAAAAATCGGCACCAGCTAAGATTCAGTGGGACGGTGAAAAGGAAAACGCTTTCTTACGCTAGAAAACGGCACTGTGTGAGCCTCCCTTCCTACGTGCACCAGACTACACGAAATCGTTCATTGTACAGTGTGACGCCAGTAACCGAGGAATGGGAGTATAGTTATATGCCAAGAGGACACAAATAATCAGGTACACCCTGTCCCTTTTGCAAGTCTCAAACTGTGAGTGAGGGAAGAAGCTTATAGCGCTTCTGAGAAGGAATGCGCGTGCCTGGTGTGGGCCACCCAAAAATTGGCATGCTATTTGTATGGCACACAGTTCATTTTTGAGACTGACCATTGCCCGCTGACATGGTTAAATGTCGGGAAAAAACGGCAGACTATTGAGATGAAGTCTAGCGCTGCAACAGCATGATTTCTCTGTGCGCTATAAAAAGTGGGAAAACCACGTAAACGCTGACTGCCTAAGCCGCTGCTAGTGTGACCCAGTACTGACGCTTTTCCTGAAAACCAGCTTTGGAAGAAAAAAACAAACAAAGAAAACTGCTCTTTTGTGTCATGCTGTTCGCCAAACGGGGCAAAATTTATCTACTGCGTTTTGTACGTACATATAGTATCCTGAAGGAGCTTTGTTGATAATCAGTTTGCTAAAGGGGTTGTTGCCCGTCGTGAAATTGAAAACAAAACATCAGTTAGTTTTGTGTCGACCGTGTTGAATCCTGGCCCAGTGGGAACATGGGTGAATTGCTCTAAGGTTGGACACGGGTATCCGTGGTGCTTTTGTTCTGTTGTTGTTTGTTGTCCTCATTGTGTTTTCTTGAAGTGATCCAGTTTCCACAGCAAGAGACAAAGGGACGAGAACTGCCATGAATCATGGGAAAGCGTGGACTCTCCAGCTGCTTCAATGACTACTGCTGGAGATTCAGAGAGCAACAACAGTCCTGAGAGCCGATCACTACTCGTCACACACTGAGCAAGACTACTTGTATCGCCGACACCTCTGTAGCGGTAGCGAGGGAGCACAGGACTCTTCCACTTGGGTCGGAGCCTGTTATTTCTCTTCTGGCTCGGAGATAAACCTCGTCCTGCTACCAGTGTTGAGCTGCTTGCTCGCCCGAGCTCTTCCTGGGGCGGCGACGAGCCATTACGATTTCATCGCCATATTGGGCATCCCCGGCTACTCGAGCGGACATCTTATACGAGAGCAGCGGGAATCTTTCCACTTCCGCAAGAAAAGGGAAAAGAGAGTCAGCTACTCGGAGCCCCAACAAGGTCTCCAATCCCTTTCCCACGACGCGCCGGCTATTTAAGCGATGACCCGGCGCCCACTCTTGTCTCTGTTTTGTACATTATGTAATATACATATACGTTGTCTCCCTTGTCAACTACCGGAAGTTCGGCCACCTATCTTCCCCAGGCTCGCAACACTGCCTAAAACGGCACAGGTTTTCGCAAAGCACTCCATATTTGAGGCGCTCTGCAGCCCATCAATTTGAATTTCGTTAGAAAAGACCGATGTTCTGTTGCTTTCGGAGTCATGAGGAACCCAAAAAAAGAGGGCATAAAATTCTACGAGGGGGGCGGAGGTAGAGCGGCTCCTCTGGATCACGTGGCGTGGAATGGCCGTCGTGGAGAATGTAATGTCAGACTTACGACAGTATATTTTATGAAACATAATAACAGTTGGTATGCATAAGGAAGGACTCCAGCTTGCACCAGACAATATAGGATGACCTTCGTTATCGAGGACATCCCTATCAGGTTTCGGATATTTTCATCACCGCCCACCAAGGTGTGTGTCATTAGCAGGGCCCGGAGCAGACTTGTGCCCGTTACCGAAAAGAAGGAACTAAATACCGTTACCCGTTACTTCAGAAGAAAGTAACTAAATACGTTACGCGTTACCAACATACAAAAGTAACGAGTTCTCGTTACTCACAGGTAACGAGTTACTTTTACGTTACCGCTGCATAGTTAAAGGAGACAACAAACACGCCGTCACTTGCCATCAACTCTTTTTTAATGAGGAATTGCACTTCAGAAGAAGCTGATACTCGAAATTTACATCAGTGATCTTCGTTCCCTACCGTACAGTGTTTTCGTGTGAAGACATCTGCTACCGAGCTGAACAGTCGCTCCACCGATGCGCTGGAAGGTACCGCAGTGTTCAACCGGAAAACACAAGAAAAGACACCGGTTTTCGTGCCACCGATCACCAACGGTTCCCAAAAACAGACGAGGGGCTGCGTCATAATTTAGGGCGCTCAGAGGCTTAGCAAAGACAAGAAAAGGCTAAAAGTCGAAACGCGTTTTTTGTAGCCATAGCACAGGTGGTGCCCATTCTTGGGAAGGAATGATGGTTGGAGATTATGGAAACAAGAGAAAAGACAAGGACCTTCGTTTAAGACGATTCAGCACGACAACAACAGACCCAGCGATGGACTGCAATAATACTTTGAGTCACACGTGGTCGTGGGTCAAGCAGATCAAATCTGCACGCATTGCGCAACACGGAGTGCCAAAATGTGCTCCCCCGCGCTGAAGAAAAGCAACGAGTAACGTCAGTAACGAGTCACCAATTTTTGTAACTGATTTCGTTACTATATTTCGTTACTATTACAATTTTTTTAAAAGTAACTGAATCGTTACTTTGCTACCAAAAAAAGGTAACCGTTACCAAGTAACGAGTTACTTGTAACGAGTTAGGCACAACTGTGGCCCGGAGGCCCTAAAAAGGATCGAAATTGGCAGACATTGAAAACCCTAAAAGCACCAATATAGGCAGCCAAAAGAGAAAATAGGCTCGGTCTCGTGAGGTGTATATTGACTTTCTTGTAAAGGCTTTTCACGATGCTTGTGATTGCGCTAGTTTAAATAATATGTACTATACAAGCTGTAATTCCTCGTACAAGCTCCAACCAATCTATGCATGGGGATTTTCTCCTTAATTGCACTGAAAGTACATTCTAACGAATGATGTGTTCCGAATGGTTCCGATGTGTTCCGATGTGTCACTTTTGAGGGTTAGAAATGCCAAGAAAGGCTGCGTGTCTTCTAGCTGACCAAAGAACCGAGTAAAAAAAAGTGCCTCCAAATACCGGAACAAAAGCAACCTGTACGGTCGTACGTAAATATAAACAGAGTGTAGAGGAGGTGGTGTCCCTCTACATGAGTCCTGACCGGCGATGATGGAATGTCCCAGCGGGCAGATGGTCGTGGCCTCACGCTAGGACGGTGCCGGTAGAACTGCCGTGCCAGCGCCGTAGCGCGTGGCAGCAGAGGCATGTCTTCGTCATCACACACGGGCCGCCACAAGAGAAAGAAAAGAAGGTGTTCACGAGCGTAATATGGCACACTTTCACGACGCTTCGACCGTGCTCGGAAATCACAACCACACCTTGCTGCACGAGCAGCGTATCGAGCGTGTCGCACGAAACATGGCGCATAGTTAGCACACCCTCGTTTCTGTTTGTTGTTTGTAAACATTCATTACAAGTGCGAATTGGTAGACAAAGAATACCTGGCAAGGTTACGAAAAGGTAATTATGGAACGAACGGCGAGGAATCTCATTAGCAAGCTTACGCTTGTCCCATCCTACAGTTGGCAATACAAAAGCGGACTGAAACGTTAAAAGTGTACAGAGGGCCATCAAAAAAAAAAAAAAAAATGCAGATTGAAACGTCTGATGAAAGTGTGTCTGTCATTTTACCGTATAGCGCTAAAGGTTTTTATGTGTGGAATTTGTTTCACAGGAAAAACTCACATAAACATGGCTCCACGTGTTCACCCTTAAAAAAACAAAAAACAGGGTGTTAAAAATGACTTCTGTGCTACTTTAAGAAAGATGGATTCACAAATACTGTGGCTCATCTGATCTGTCAACAATACAATCTCACGCATGGGCACTTGCTGTCACTTATAGGCAATGGCCCTAGCCAGGTTCTGTAGTCATTAGGAACAGAGAAGAGAGTGTTCAGAACTGATTTCCGTGCAAAATAGTATTATGTTAACAATACGGCGTGGACCGGTTCCACTTTTTGAGAAGCATTCCCCTTCGTTTTGTTAACGGTATACTCACTCAGCAAGGAATATTATTTCACAGAAATGTCAGTGCAGCGCCACGTCCTAGATCGAATTAGACAATTACAATTAGACATATCCGGTGTCAACCACCGATTACATCCTCAGCACAGGAAGCGACGTTTGATCACCTTGCTCTTGCGCTTCATATCACCTCCTTTGTGTGAATGCAAGACAGAGTACTTCGCTCTCAATGCCATGATCGGAAGAAAATGTGCTACGCCAAGTGATCTAGGGATGCCGCTCGACCATCGCACGATTCAACAAGAACATAGGCGTCTACACTTCAAGGGAGACAACCCTGAACACAGTAACCATCGACAAATTCGAGGATGTGTTCGATGATGATACAAGGATTGGAAATTACTGTACGATATCGCAGTAGGTGTCCGTAACCAATTTCATGATAATTCAGAGCACTTGACGGTAAACAGAAAAAAAAAAAAAATGCTTCGTGCCCATAGCTCAGCACGACAGGAGAAAAGTAATGGTGCACGTGTTTGTCAGCGATCGTTCAAACACTCGTTGGCTAACGAAAACGAAGCTGTTCCATAATCTTCAAATAGGCACGTTAAACGCCCTCGGTAGCCGTTATTCATTACATTCCTCCCCTCAGACCTAGATCGAAATGCGGAAGAGGAAAGCCTAGTTGCCAGCCTTTCAGTGCATATGAGTGCTCACTGGCTCTGAGCATTTAGTGTTTATGTGCAGCTTTTCCCCTCCTGCTCATTTGCACGAAACGCTCAAAACTACTTTTTTTTTTCGGTGCATATGAGCGTTTGGTGCTTATGAGGCCTAACCGGTTTGAGAGCTCCGTGTTCTATCGTGTTTATCGGTCTTTTTTTTATCGGCCTTTTGCCCGTTGCTCAGGCCCCTTCATTATGGAGCTGTTACCATGTTGTGTACCATAGTCCACGGTGAATGAGCTGGGTGTCTATGCTGTCACATAAATTTCAAGATGATTTTTGTTGTCTTACCCAGGAAGTTTCATCAACCAAAAGACTGTGGAATTTGCTGAGCTCAAAATCCACTTCTGGGATGTCAGCTGGAGTTTTAGGTAAGCGTAATTTCCAGGTGGGGGAAGTTAATCGCCACTGCATTACCAGTAAGCATTTTATTGACACGCCTCTCCTCAATTCTACTGAGGAGAGACCATGTCGTCGACGCACAATTGTGCTACGTCTAGTTTATCGACGCAAGCTCAAGCCACATGCCCAGTCGTATGGGAGAAATGCGCGCTGGAACGCTTTTGTGCTAGAGGTGCGATGCTTCGAGCAAGGAAGTGGAGAAGCAGTTTATTGGGGGAACGGAACTCAGGAACGCAAAAATGTGAAAGGAGCGACGTCTGCGAATGCGTCAGCTCGCTTTGCGAGGAAACGCGCGCAAACTCAAACCGCTACACGGAGGCATAAACGCAGCAATGTCAAGCAGCCTTCAAGGCTGGTCCATACTGCTACGTTTTCACACAGCTCGTCTAAAGCTTGCGTTTGCGTGCATTTTATCACGGAACGGGTTCACGTTGTCACTCTTGTAGTCCCCGTTCACATCGTTGCATTGTAGCGTTACGTTACTCCATTGAACGAGCGCCGTCCACAGCGCACCCGTATAGGAAGAAAAGAGAAAGGCCACAGCTCTCGTCTACTCCTCGCGCTCCCGAGGGCTCCCCGCGCATACAGTCAACATTTCCTAGATTAGAAGGCCTACGCATTGCCCAACTCACGGAAGCCTGCGTGAGCTTTGAGAGCAGCTTCGAGCTTTTCTCTTGTTCGCTGTTTTGATGACGTCATGGCGGCATCCACAGCAGGCCTTCGTGTGTGACGCTGTGTCACGTGGGGCGCAGGCCTGATGCTATCTAGGGGGTGTTGATTCAGTGCGCGTGCAGTATATCCTATCCCCCCATTGGGCACTAGCTTTCTGGTTACCGTGCTTGGGTCAGAATTGTGAAGTTGGCTCAACTCCTTCCGTTCCGCTTACATCGCACACAACCATGATCAGTTCCGCGGACGTCGGCGACATGCGCGACGCGGAGGTAGCGAAGCTCTCCAGTACGTCTGTAAACAGCCACGCGCAGTGGAGGGGACATGACGACGACGAACGAAACTACAGGATGCGACACTCAAGTGTGCCACATTTCCGTCACTTCATAAGAAAAGAAGATAAAAGTCCAACTCGCCTGAAATTTTGCACAGTCAGAGCCATTTTCCTGACGTTTTTTTTTTAGCATTCCTTGCGGACGTCGTCTGTTCGCGCACACAGGAGATAAAAATTGTTCGAACTTTTGACCCGATGCATTTTCTGTGGCCTATTCCCGGTTATTTTGGGGCCACAGCCGCGTTTCACAACGAGTTTTTTGCCACACATAGCTGGCGCAACTCGTCATTTGTATCATACAACTCCACGGTGTGATGCACAGAAAAAGGTTACGCTGCAAGTTACTTCAGAGATTAAGTTTAGGAAAGCAAAAGAGGAGGAAATCAAACAAACAATAAAAAGAGAAAGCGCCGCGTTGTCATCGTCAGCATGCCTCCTGATAGTCTAGCTGATACGGCACCACGTGATAGATAACGGTGATAGATCACAGTGTAGGTGGAATGGATCCGATATCTCCTTGTTCGTCAAGTGGACATGAGAGGGCTCTGCGATGGAGCGCTCTTTTGACGCGATGGAAAGTTTCGGAAGTTCGGGCCCATTTTCGCAGACTCGGGAAAAGACGAGTTGTTAGAGCTAGAGTGTTGCACGACACTGGATTCGTTTTCTCATGGCAGCGCGTACAACGTCACAATTGACACCTTCGTTGTAAGCCTCGTTACTAGAAACTTATAAAATTAATTTCCACTAATTAAATAACTACTTGTGGTACAAAAATATTCTGGAACGCTTTAGGCTACTAGTAATAATATGCAGTTGGTTTCATTGTGATGCAATGAGCCGTTTTTTTTTAAGGTGGGGTTCGAATTAAATGAAGCACCCTGTATAATGCTGTCGGAATGAGGATCCTAATATGACAAAGAACGCTGCTGTGTGGCAGCGAGCCGCTGACGATGACGACGTAGAACGCCAACATTTAGAGAAGAAACGAAACGATGTACAAAACAACATAATATCAGTTATGGTGTCACGATAATGCAGTGGCGACGCCATATTCGAAGTGGCGAAACCCGCTCACGGTTATCCCTCTGACCGTGCACCGACTGCACCACAGTCTCCAGCACCCCTCCACACACCCCTAACACCTCCCAAAATTTGTCGACCCCCCACCACCACCACCACCACCACCAGGGGAGTGTCACCTGCCCCTTTCGTGTATTTAAATCAAACCTTGATATTTACGATACATAAAAATTAACAGCGGTTTAAAGTGGTTACACCTGATCATCGTGCGAGAGCACGGTGCACTCGGTGGATCACGTTGCTAAATGTGTTGTAGCTGTACTTGTGAACGAAATATACAGGAACGAGACCGAGTCTTGTGCTCTTGCACTAAAATATCGGTTTCATCGCTTCGGCTGCCAGTATAGATCCAGCTCGCCTCTGTGCAGCTCTCGTGCGAGATGCGCGCGTCTCACGCATGTTGACGCTCTGATGAAGATATCCGTCGAGGGACCACAGATTCCGCGACAGCAGGTGACGCCTGATGGCAGCGCTGACACGTACCACGAGTTAATAAATAAAGCATTTGAAAAATGGTTCCGGAAACCAAGGAGGCTATGAAGGGGAACCTTACCGATTCACATGTAGAGAACTGCTCTGCGTCGTGTTTGCTTGTGCCTTTTATGTGTTTCTCTTGACCTGTCCTCGTTTTCTGTTTTTAATGTCACGCAACATTTTTACCAGAAATGAAGATGCTCGCAACTCTAAACTACCTAGGTGGTATTTTGAGAGCATCAAAACAATGTTCACCGTATCCGTAATATAGCGTTACTGTTTGAAAATTGAATGTCGCTACATTTAGCCAGAAACACAGTTGTTAATGGGCAAGTCTTCTAAAGCGCATTTGTAGCCCCCATTCCACTCCTTCAAATCCCCATTCCCCCAAAACTGAAATTCTGGGAAAACCCAGTGGGTCACATCATACGTGACGTCATAGGATATGGTCATTTAGTTGTGACGTCGTGTGACACCGTCACGTATTATGTCGCACCCCCCTCCCCCCAGAAGAAAACCCTGGGAAAATCACTCTGCTGCAGCGTACCAGCTCCGTACCAGGGCGCATGCGCAGCACGCGCGTAACAACTTAGGAACAGTAGTTCAGTAGTACTTCTTAAATAAAGTTCTATAAAAACTTGAAAATGGTAAAGACAAAACACACACACAGAAATCTGCAAAGTAGGGTTCTAGTCGGAATCCTTTATTGTTCATTTTCTCCTTTGAAGGGGCGCTGTTTCTTTTTCCGTGGCAAAATTCGGGGGGAGGGGGGTCTTCGGGCCCGAGAACTGCTAACTGAGGGCCGCGTGTTTGGGTCTTCTGTTCTCCATCCGTCGTCTGGAAACATTATACCAGAACCCCGAGCGAAATTGACTGATGGTCGACGGATTGTACCTAAATTGGTTGGCTATCAAGGGTTGGCAATTGTGACGTTACTGGCTAAGCCCTGACCAAGCAGGTTACGCAGGTTGGCTATAGTTGTGACCACGCCCACTCTTGTGCGGCCAACAACGGCAAGCTGCCTCGACGCCCCCCCTCCCCCATCCCAAGGTTTCGGGGAGACGAATTGCCGGTGATAGCTTGGCCAACCCTTGAAGATTACCTGGCTATCACTTAGCGTTGCCCAGGAACGATGCGTTATAGTGGGCTTTTTTTTTAATGCTTTACAGCATTCTTATAAAAAAAACTATGAGATCAGCTTATATTTTGCTTTCGACGGGACACGTTTGTGTCGTTCGGGATCCGGCCAGGCGAGCATCCTCTCGAAGAAAGTATGTAACCACGAAATTACTAATTACACGAAATTCATTAGTTAACTGTGTAATTAGGTGACTTTGAGCGCAGGCGAGAGACATCGTTGAGAGCCGTACATTGTTTAAAGAATCCCGGAACGTGCATGGAAATATGCGCTGGCGACTTTTGCTCTGCAAATAAGCCGAAACATGGAGCTCATTCCACGTGTGAGGGCCACTTGCTTTGGAGATATATTGAGTAGGCGCTGATCTGGCTCGTCACATGAACCACTTTCCGACCCAGATAAGCATCCGTTATCCAGGGTGCATTCGTGTCGTTTGCATATCGAAATAATTGGACTATGAATATTTCACTGCACGCGCTCGTTTCAGGATTTTTAAAAGAGGCTTCCAACGGGGATTGTCCCCGATTCTGCGATCGCGATTTTTCCTGAAATTCTCCAATTAAAGAGTTAATTAATGAATTTTACGTAATCAGTCACCTCGAGTTACCTGCTGTCTTCGAGAGGATGTCCGCCTGTTCGTATAATTCAGGTTACAAAACGACATCTCTGCCGCCCTCGTAGCTTTTTTTTTATAAAGATTCTTTAAATGGCAGGAAAACGGCCTAGATGTTTCTGACACATTGTTTCTGTACGTACTTCTTGAGTTTCGATGGAAGCAAATCAGCGGTCTGATAGGCCAGGCATGTGAATCGATCGTTAGTGAGGACTAATTCCTACATTATATTCTCTACCTCAAGGGACGGGCGTTCTACTCACCTTAACTTGGACGAAGCCAACGCCGTTATATTGATGTATGAAATCAGGAGGTGGAGCTCCTTTGCAACGCTTGTGAATGCTGTCTGCCTGTTTGAGGTGAGTGAAGCCTACAGATGATTAATTTTGTGATGTTAGTAATTCGCGTTTTCCGATGGAGGACTATTTGGCAGAGCGATATAGTATCGCGGTGCGTGATCGTCGTAGCTACGTCGTGGCTGCTCACGAAGGTATTCTCAAAGCTGACTTTTGCAGCAGCGTGATGCGGCCCATACATGCCGGCTTCCGCGTATAGGCCTAAGCAGAACTCTAAGGGCCCGTACCCGCATGCGGTACACATACGCGGAAACCGCCTGCGGGTTTCCGCGGTTCTATGATACCGACGCTGGTGACGCTATCAACGTGATGCAGGCTGCGGAACAACAACAACAACAACTTTATTTCAGGATAATGGGTGGGGAGTTTTATCGCCGGGGGCGATACTCTACACTGCTGATACTACACACTGATACTCTCCATTGCTGGAGGTGAAGCAGGGAATGAAGGTATGAGTCCCGTTACAATGAGGATCGGAGTCCTGTGGCGTCCAAAACGGCGAAGAGAGCCTTGAGGACAGAGCGTTGGTGAGCTGGATGCGACCAGGAGCCAAGCAATTTGGTGAGGGAGAGGGGACGGGAGTAGAGCTCGTTGAGGAAGGCGGAAAGTACGGAGCGGGAAGTGTGGTAGTGTGGGCAATGAAGAAGAATGTGCTCAACAGCACCGCAATGACTGCAGTGGGGAAAGTTAACTTGTCGGAAGCGGTAGCGCCACTGTGAAGTAGCCAGAACAAAACAGGAGCGTTACGAAATCTTCGTTTATCACCAGATTGAACGAAGATGCGCCTCATGCCGCTAAAAATAGTACATTGCGCGGTGGAGTAAAAGCACAACACGGAGGCGGCTTCTCCCACAAGAAGTTTCTGCTCTGCATGGGCGTTACCCCGCGCTTTGGCCGCACGTGGGTAATCGACCTAAGTCCGAAACAGTCAGATAAATGTCGCGAAAGCAGCCATCTTCAGTTCATGCATGCACGAATGCAACAGTGAACGTGGCTACTTGAAGCAGTTAAAAATGATTACGGGTACGTTAAAAATGGAGAATGCTCAAATATATGAGCAAAGACAATGTCTACATGACACGCACACACTAGATTGTGCATGTAAATGTTGTAATATAAAGTAGCAGTATCGCTTCCGTTTATATGTCTCACGTGGGAGCGTCTTGTGTGGTGTGCAGTAGTTGCAACGTCCATCCACCATACAAGTTTACAATACCTGCGTCGTAGGTTGTCCAAATGGCAACAAGGAGCACTAATATCTCTGTAGTGAGTTTCACATACCAACGGAGAAACGATACCGTACGCACTTCGACAGCTTTACGTTCCAGGCATGGCTTTCTTTCCGTACTATACAGGGTGTTCAAAATTAAGCTTTCACTAGCACTTTATAAATAGGCGAACAAAAGAAAACTGGCTGCTATTTTTCTGTTCCTTGAGTAAGAAACAGGTGCTACATAATTAGCAGCACCTGTTTCTTATACAAGTAGCGTAAAGTTATCATCCGGTTTCCTGTCATCGCTGTGTTTGCGTAGCGCTCGTGAAAGCTTAATTTTGAACACCCTGTATGTATTGTGCTGTGCAATAATTGACGATACTGCACTACCGCATTGTTATATTTGCTATTTGCTACTACATTTGTTTGTGGGTCAGCTCATCGCAACACCTTTCGATGAAATACGTCCAACATGTTCATCTTCGCATTTTCTGCGTGTTTGTAAGTAGCCATCACTAAGTGATCCCTTATGTGCACGGTATCATTAAAGTGCTGTATGTTCATATCACATACGTGGTGTCTGACATGTAAGGGAGTGTCGTTTCTCAAAACTCGGCTGGCAACACTGAGCTTACGCGATGGGAAGCTACATTTGAATATAGTGAACTAGAATGAGTGGTGTGCTCTCAGGAATATCCGCCGATGTTCCTCCACTGTATGGTGCCACTCGCGTCTCGACACACGCGATTCAATCGCGTTTCACGGATTTGTGCTGAACTACTTGGTCACGTGACACCTCCACTGCCGTTAGCCCAAAAGCATGCGTTCCATCCTTCTTGCATGCACTGCGTTGCACCTTGAGCAGGGACAGAGCCAGAACAATGCCACACGTGGATCTCGTTTTTGAAACCTCTCGTCCGTATGTTATGTGTGTGTTATCTCAGCCAGCATGTTGATGTGGGCACGCCCGCGCTGCAGTAACAAAAGAAACAAGGTTTACCAGGCAACTTCGAGGTTTTGCAGTCTGCGTGGGGAAGACTGCAGTTCATCATCTTTGCTTGAGATATTAAATTGAGATACATTGTCTGAATGTGGTTTCCACATATTTTAAACTTAACCATGAAGCATTCTATGTTACGCATAATAGAACGCAATTTAACACATTCTTTTAGAAAGTTTGTTTGACACCACATAACTTCGTTCAATAACTATCATCATATACACAGACAATTGTTAATAATAACAATAATAATTCAGGGCTTTATGCCGCGAGTCAGCTGTCATCACAGAGACAATAAGTGGCAATTGACTGATGCCCTTTAGCCTATCCTAAAAAAAAAAAAAAAAAAAAAAAAAACAATTCCATAACCGCTGACAACCTGTGTCTGCGAAGTTTAAGCACGAGCACGAGCGACCTCGTCGTTAACGGCAACATCGCGCAGCCGTTTTCAATAACACGTGGGGTTCGTCAGGGGTGCCCGTTATCCCCAATGCTGTTCGTGTTGTGCATGCGCCCGCTGTTACGTAGGCTTGCTGCTTGCCCTCGTATTCGTGGATTTCCGCTCCCCTGCGGCGGTTCGGTGGTGGTATCTGCGTATGCAGATGACATTACACTTTTTCTCAGGGACAGTGATAGCCTGTGCGAAGCTCTGCAGATTTTTGGCGAGTATTCGCGTGTTTCTGGTGCCCGGCTTAACAATACAAAAAGTAAGGCATTCCATGTTGCTGGTTTTAGTGGCAACTTCCTGGGCGGTATAGAGCAGTGCTTATCCCTTCGAATCCTGGGGGTAGTGTTGACCAACGGGGCGTGGCACGAGAAAACTGGGATTCCCTGCTTCAGGACGTTGAACGCAAGGTTTCGATGGCCAGTAGGTTTGACCTGCCTTTTCAGGAGCGTGCATATCTAATCAAGAATGTGCTATGCAGTAAGCTGTGGTTCGTTTCCCAGGTTGCTATACCGCCCCGTGTTGTGTGCACTAGGGTTTCTTCGGTGAATTTCTCCTTCTTTTGGGGAGGAAGAACAGCTCTTGTTAGACGCGCGGTCCTACAACAGCCGCGATCTCAGGGAGGCTGGACCCTCCCGTGCATTTCTACTTTTTGTACACTGCTTGCCCTTCGGGCTGTCCTTCGTGTCCTTGACGATACTGACCATTCACCGCGTGCGCTTGCATTGTACTGGATGGGCCACTTTCGGAGAGCATTAGTTACTCGCGGACTAGGGAATAGGTACCCTGAAGCCACTTCCCCGTCCCTGTTTTATCGACGTATCGCAGAGCGATTTTGCGACATACAGGCTCAGGACCCTCATGTCGATCCTCGATCGCTCCCTGCATCACGTATCTGAGAATTGATATGTCTCTTGGATGAACCCCGATCGGATAACTTGAGAAACCTGGGTCTATCGTGCGCGGGTGATATCCAGCCCGACAATTTCCCACGCGAAATCTGTGACTTTTTGTGGAAGGCGGCCTGGGGAGTTCTACCTACGCGTGATCGCTTGAATCGGTGGGGTGCTACCAATACCTCCCTTTGTTCGAATTGCCCCAACATTGAATCAGTGTCTCATGTGTTAGACGACTGCGTTGTAGCAAGTACGTTTTGACTCTCGTTTGCCGGGTTTACCCGTTCCGCTACCGTTTAGGGCACCGGATCAGGGACAGGTTGGTTCTTCTACTCGTTGCAGTGGCAAGGTACGTGTTGTGGAAGAAGAGATGCAGAGCGGTAGCTCAAAGCAGGCGTCTTCGCTTTCAGTATACCTCTCCTCATGTCGCTCCACAAGCACGTAGTCATTTTCTTGGAGACCCAGCCATGTTGACCCAGTTTGTTACACTTGGAGAGACAGAGTTCCTCCGAAGATAGTCGACACGGTACATTAGTGTCCGCCGCGGCCGTGTCTCCTTGAATTGCCTCTGGCTTCTTTAGTGCCGTTTTTTTGTGGGGTTCTTTGGGAATATTACGCTTGTTTTAGCTTGTCTAAGAGTGTGACTTCTGCTGTATACGCTTTTTGTGTATTTAGTTTGTGCTACATTATATTGGAACTGTATTGAACTTGTACTACACAAGTTTACTTGGTCATATTAAATATCCTAATCAGAAATAGTTCATAGCGGTAACCACATCGATTATTTTCCTAAAGAAAGATCAGTTACCAGATACCAGTCATTGGGGAACTACACGCCCCCCCCCCCCCATTTCACGCCGACAGACGCAAATCGTGCAAATCCTAGTTCAGAAAAAAGTAAACATTCGTGTTATTAATTCAGTGTTTAATAATGTCGGCTACGAAACTAGTTTTCGTCAGACAATCACTTGAAAACCTAGCGTGAGCGTTTTAATAGCGTGAGCGTGTTGCTAAAACCCTTAAATTGGTCATTTAACGAGTTCATCTTGACTATGGAATCATTGGTGTCCTTGACGTATGATGGAAGAAGCAATGGAATGTGTTTTATGCAGTGGTCAACAAGAAGGGATATGTTTTCAGTCGGTGTGTTGATGCCTGAAATTATCGGTCAGCCAGGGTTGTTCTCTTTATGTACTTTGATGAGGAGGTGGGGAGGACCAGGTGTGGGGGGGAGTTCCTTGGTTTGAAAAAGTCTGCAGTGTTGCGTGGAATAAGGTTTTGTCAAGGAGCTCGGTAATACCTTTGCTGATAATTTTACAAAACGATGCCGTAGGGTCATGGTCAAGGAATCTGTAGAACGAAGGGTTCACCGGGTGCTTGTTAGCCTCACTATTGTTGTCTGAGGTATTCATCAGAACAATGCCGCCGACTTTGTCAGCGGGTCTAATAATGATATCATTCCGAGATTTAAGATTTTTCAATGCGATTCTTTCTGATTTTGACAAATTGCAATTTATAGCGTTACTTGAAGACGTTAGTGTGCGTTTCATGCAATTAAAGACTGATTTCATATAATTGTCAATTTGATGACTAGTTTTGGAAGGGTCCGGGGTCCAAATGGAAGTTTCTTTGAAAACAGGTCGACCTATCTGTTCGTTGCCTTGAAAGAATGTTTGTAGGTGCATTCTTCTGCCTGAATTTTGTAAATCGTTAAGAATATCAAACTCGTGAATTGGTGGCGGGGTAGGGAGGAAGCTGAATCCTTTAGAGGGTACATTGATTTCCGTTGGTCTAAAGTGGAACTAGACAGATTGAACACAACATCCTTAGCGTTGGCAATAGGAGCGGATGGAGATCCAGACAAGACACTGGATATGTTGATATTGCTGATATGTGTTAGATGGGTGATGACGATGTGAAGTGCTGATGTTGGGCTTTCTTATGCTTAACATGCTGTAATTCAGACAAGCAAGTTGTCGAAGCTGGTTGTCAATATCCTTCATTTTTAGGGAACTCTCTGATCGCAGAATCCTGATGAGGTCTATAGACGCACCTGTCAAAGTACCACACCATCTTCTAGAGCAAAGAGGGGAATGAAAATAAATCAAAAGTAGCGAACAGTTGAAGCCTTAAGCCCCTGGGAATCAGTTTCTGCGCAATGCAATCAGATAGATGCAAAAATACTCCAAAAGCCGGGAGACGACGTAACTAGGCAAAAAGTAGAGAACTCCGACTTCACATAACAAAATAACAAAGTTTACTCAGACGTTTCGTCCGTTTTGCGACGAACATCATCAGTGCCAAACTGAACGAGAGATTACACAACAGGTCGCTATTTAAGGATATGGGAGTATTGTTTGGGAAGGGGGCCACGGTTTTTGTTACAAACCGGGGGGTCACCGCGTATGTGCCAAGACTCTAGAAGCTTTCTGGGTCCCCATTTGTGTTCTCGAGCCAAGGTCACTGCGTTGTCGAAGTCAAAACAATGTCCCGTGTTCCCACAATGTTCTGTAACCTCCGTCTTAAACCGTGTGGTGTGCGTCGCGCTCTTTATGCCACGAAGTGAGTGGGTAGCCACGTTTGTCCAAGTAATCGGCGATCGTCGCGTCCTCAGAAGCCCGTAACTCGGTGCAAGATGATAACTGTTCAGATCGGTGAAATAATGTTCGTACCACACTCCGTTTGTGCTCCGTGGGATGGTGTGAGTCAAAACCAAGGAGACTGCCGCTATCACAAGGCTTTCGGTAGACACACGTTTGAATGCCTCCCGAGCAACATCGGCCCGCACACACACCCAAGAATGGAAGCTTGCCATTTTGTTCCATCTCGTAAGTGAAATTGATCGATGGCTCAATGCTGTTTAGAACCGAGTGGAACACATTAACGTGATCACTGTTGAGAATCACGAACGTGTCGTCGACGTAGTGGCGATAGAACTTGACCGGGCGGCAAAATCGTTCCATGGCAGTTTCTTCAACATGCTCCATGAGACGATTAGCTAACGTGAATGACATTGGGCTACCCATCGGGCAACCTTCGATCTGGTGGTAACTCCTGCCGTCGAAGGTGAAGTGCGTCTGATTGAGGCAAAACCTCAAAAGAATAACCACCTCTTCAACTGTGAGCGACGTTCCAGCTGGCAGGCTGCTGTGCTGGCGTAGTCGTGCCTCCGCCACCTGTACCGCGAGATCTTTAGGAACGTTGGTGAACAGAGACACCACATGAAAGGATACCATAACCTCATTTTCGTTGAGAACTTGCGTCCGGACCAACTCTACAAACTCGTTCGAGTTGCGGACCGTCAGGCTGTTGTTAACGGTGACCGGAGCTATGAGTTCCACCAAGCATTTGGATAGGTTAGATGTCGGTGACCCAGCGAACGAGACAATAGGCCTCAAGGGGCATCCTGGCTTGTGTATCTTGGGGAGACCGTAGAGCTTGGGGGTGGCTCCGTCCGAGGAGAAAAGGCGACGATAGGTATAGCATCATCTATGTGGTCCTTCTTCTTTAAATTACGTAGGTGGTAAACCAACGAGTGTTCCGATTTCGGAGTTCGGTCACGCGGCAAGGCGATAAAATGCGTAGCATCGTCAAGTATCTCCTTCATCTTTGCATCGTAGTGCTCTCTGTCTAGTACAACCGTACCTTTACCTTTGTCAGCTGGAAGGACAATGACGGATTTATCTGAGAGTAGGTCACACATTGCCGACTGTTCCTGTTTGGACAGATCGGAAGGCAGTCCTTTCACGTTGTTCGGTGTGGTCGCGATGCGGCTACGTGCCAGATTGACACCAGTTGAGTCCCTGATGTGTGGGAGCTTGTCTTCGATTTCCACTACGATCTCCCTTATCGGCACAGCGCAGGGCGCGAGGGCGAAATCTAAGCCCTTCGAGAGCAGACTCACATGACCGTTGGAAAGTGTCTTCGATGACAAGTTGAATACATTGTTGCAGTCCCGAACGAGAGGTTTCTTCGGCAGAAGCAGGGACAGCTTCCTGTCATGAATATCGTTCCGTTTCTGTCTCTCAGGCAGCTCGACCTGTTTCCGGGCGCTGAAAATATGGCGCATCTCGTCGGGTTGAAGGGTCTGCAACGTTTTCTCGGCTAAGTCAAGTCGATAAGGAACGACTGTCATGGAACGGTTTTGCCGCCCGGTCAAGCTCTATCGCCGCTACGTCGACGACACATTCGTGATTCTCAACAGTGACCACGTTAATGAGTTCCACTCGGTTCTAAACAGCATTGAGCCATCGATCAATTTCACTTACGAGATGGAACAAACTGGCAAGCTTCCTTTCTTGGACGTGTGTGCGCGCCGATGTAGCTCGGGAGGCATTCAAACGTGTGTCTACCGAAAGCCTTGTGATACCGGCAGTTTCGTTGGTTTTGACTCACACTACCCCACGGAGCACAAACGGAGTGTGGTACGAACATTATTTCACCGATCTGAACAGTTATCATCTCGCACCGAGTTACGGGCTTCTGAGGACGCGACGATCGCCGATTACTTGGACAAACGTGGCTACCCACTCTAGTTAGACACTCGCAAACGCATGCAAGCATCTGGACCGCAGGACGGGAACCGCACCCGTCAGACACGCGTTGTCATCCCCTATGTCAAAGGCGGGAACCGGAGAAAAGGTCCCCGGAAAAAAGGTCCCCGGAGAAAACGCCCCCGGAGAAAACATCCCCAGCAGAAAGGTCCCCGGGGAAAACGTCCCCGGAGAAAAGGTCCCCTCAGGAGTCTCTCCCGTGGAGTTATACTTTATCGCTCGTAACTCGAATCAGTGACTATTAGAGCACGAATTTTCACGTCATTTTTGTGTTGTTGACATGGTCTTGTACTTCAACGCATAAAACGAGATTCTGGTCCAAACCCATGGGACTGATTAGAAGAGTTCCGTAGAGATGTAGGAAGGTGGTTGAAGAAGAATGAGAGAGTGAGAGAGAGAAAGAGAGAAAAGAGCAGCGTGGGGAACTTTCAGCTACCGAGCATGGAAAGAGGGAAATGTATTGTAGCGGCCACTACATCGGCACCCATGAACTCGACACCATGCATATTTTCATGATTTAGATTTAAAAGATTTGTAATAAAAATATTTTTAATTTTGGATTTTTCTATGTCTTATTTTTAACCTGTTTGTTTCAGCGTTATCCCTCGGATCGGACGTATGTTCGCTTTTGGCCGTTAGCTCTATCCGCTGAACCAGATCCCAACGGCAGGGCACTGCCCCGTCAGGTGTGTTGGCCATTGCCACAAAGAGCATCATGAGTCATCCTGATATTAGTGGACCAGCTTTGACATGGGTTATCCGAAACCTATGACCAGGCCATGTTATGGAGGGCAGAATATACAACTTTTTCCTGTGTTTGTATGAATAGCGTGTCCGTCCATTTCATCGCACGACGTTTCATCGACGCCGTTTTATCGAGGCCTGACTAAGGTTAGGTCAGCAGAGCCTTTTACGTATTTCACAAGTTTGGTAGACTGGCCAAGGTTAGGTCAGGAGAGCCTTTTACGCATTTCACACGTTGCAGCAAGAAAAAGCGGTGGCCACAGATTCGATGAAACGGCGCTCGATGAACCGGCGTAGGGGACCTTTTCTCCGGAGACGTTCTCTCCGGGGACCTTTTCGCTGGGGACGTTTTCTCCGGGGGCGTTTTTTCCGGGGACCTTTTTTTTCCGGGGGCCACCCGTCAAAGGCGTTTCTGAATGTATCCGCTGGGCTTTGCTTCCGTTGGATATCAGGACTACGTTCAAACCGCATGTTAGACTCCGCAGTCTCATATCAAACCCGAAGGACCCCGTCCCCCCGGAAGACCAGTCTGGAGTAGTCTACAAACTACAAAGCCAAGACTGTGACACGTGCTACATTGGCGAGACAGGCAGGAAACGGAACACTCGTTTCAAAGGACATAAGCGGGACATAAAGAGCGCGACGCACACCACACGGTTTAAGACGGAGGTTACAGAACATTGTGGGGACACGAGGCATTGTTTTGACTTCGACAACGCAGTGACCTTGGCTCGAGAACAAAGATGGAGACCCAGAAAGCTGCTGGAGTCTTGGCGCGTACGCGGTGACCCCTCGGTGTGTAACAAAAACCGTAGCCCCGTTCCCGAACAAAACTCCCATCTCCCTAAATAGCGACCGGTTGTGTAATATCTCATTCAGTTTGGCACTGATGATGCCCGTTGCATGAGGGACGAAACGTCTGAGCAAACCTTGTTATTTTGTTATGTTAAGTCGGAGTTCTCTACTTTTTGTCTAATTATGGAATCAGAGTAGAAATGGAACTGTGACATAAACCTAGCCTTTTTATCAAACAACTTATGAGACTTGAGAAACACAGAAGACGGTGTACAGTCCGGTAGTTGTCAGCAAGAGTCTGTCTTACGTTTCTTTTGATGCTCGCGTAGTTTGTTGGTCCTGACAGTCGACGCATAAGTGACAGGGGTAGCGGAATTGAGAGTCCGGTGCGGGGTTGCAGACTTCGGCCTGGAAGTTGAGTGCTGTTTACGGGGAAAGATGCAGGAGGGAAGTGCAGCCTAATGCAACTTCTGTAGTGGGAGGCGAGAACAACCCTTGCCGACCGGTAAGTTCAGGCATCAACACACCAACTGAAGACATATCCCTTCTTGTTGACCACTTCATAAAACACATTCCATTACTTATTCCAGCTAAGTCAAGGACACCAATGATTAACTCGAAATTCAAGTCAAAATTAACTCGTAAAATGACCAATTTAAGGATTTTAGTAACACGACTCTCGTTACCATCGACGTTGCATCACTATACACCAATATACCAGATGACGAAGGTGTTAGCGTCGTCGAATCTTACCTCTCTTTTTTTTTTGTGTGTGTGGAACAAGTTCAATTTCTCCTCTTACTTCTTTTTGTTTTGTTTTTTACAAACAAGCAATCACACCTTGAAACAAAGTTGGCGGTAGGTATAGAGTGTAATGACTAGGCTCTATTTCGTTGCGTTTACGATATATTTTCGTATCCCTGTTCCAAAAGCGTCGTTATCTGCATCCATCGAAGTTGAAAAACACAGGTCTCTCGTTACCATGGACGTTGCATCACTACACACCAATATGACACATGACGAAGGTCTTAGAGCCGTCGACTCTTACCTCTCTTCCTTCCCTTCTGAGATTCCCCAAACTTCAGGCATTATTCACATTCTGCAACTCGTTCTCCAATATAATAACGTTACTTTTAATGACAACCATTTTGTTCAAGTGCAAGGTGCAGCTATGGAATCACGTGTACCCCCGAACTATGCAAATATTGTTATGGGGCAGTTCGAACAGAAATCACTGGACTCTTTCCCGACGAAACCTCTAGTTTTTCTTGATACATCGATGACATTTTTTGCTATTTGGTTTAGCGATAAAGATTCACTGCGCTCGTTTTTTGAACAATTTAACTCTGTTCGCGATACAATCAAATTCTCTTGTAACTATTCAAACACCTCGGTAAATTTCCTCGACGTTAATATATCTATACAATCTGGCAAAGTTATTACCGACAATGAAAAAATGGCTAGGAAGCAAGCGAGCTGGTGAAGATGATGCATAATGTAAAAACCCCGAGACTAGGGAACACGAAGGGTTGTGTTGTGCCTGTCCCTTCGTGTTCCCTAGTCTCGGGGTTTTTACATTATGCATTATTACCGACCTCTGCAAGAAGCCAACTGATAAACGTCAGTACCTACACTTCCAAAGCCACCACGCAAACTTCCAAAAAAGGAATATACCGTACGGCCAATTTACACGCCTTATGCGCATATGCTCTAACGACAATGATTTTCTTGAACCCGCTAGAGAAATGTCAGTTGACTTTCAGAAACGCAATTACCACCCTAACTGATAGAGAACGCTCTATTAAAACGTAGTTTCTTGCAGAGAGATACATTGCTTTCCCATCAGCCTATTAAACAGCGCGGTGATATCGCTTTCGTCACCGTCTACAACAAAACATTGAACAACGCTAGATCCATTCTTGAACGCCATCTGAACACACTGCACAGTGATGAAAAACTTATATATTTTCCCAACTGCTCCAGTTGTAACTTTCCGCAGATCTCGCAGTATTCGCACCATCCTTACCTCCTCGCGCTTAATGCGACAGCAACCCGGTTGCTCTCCTTGCAATAAAACACGCTGTCAAACATGTCGTTTCATAAACCCTTGTATATCTATATCTAGTAACGCTAATTCCTTTACATTCAAGATACGACACTCTTTACACTGCATTTCATTCAATTTATGCTATTTGATTATGTGCAAAAAAAATGCAACGTCCAATACATTGGTGAAACACGAACTCCATGCGAGAACGATTTTATTGCCACAAATCTGACATAGTTAATAATCGCCCCACCCCTGTCTCAGTACACTTTAATGCATCGGGACATGACTTTAATACTCATCTATCAATTGTACTCCTTCAATCCGGATATACAAACGACATAAAACGAAAAAATCGCGAATCCTTCAAGGTCTCTCAATTTTGCTCACAATTTTGCGTTCAGCCACATGGGTTAAACATATGCGCTGGCCCGTCACAGTTGCTCAACTTTTAATTATCCTTCAAGTGGGTCGTCCTTCCGTTATCCACTAATTGTGGATGCTGGAGGTGGATGTGTTTGCAGGCCGGAGCGGGGGGGGGGGGGGGTCCTGGCAGCGCGGCCGGCTGGGGACCGCAGAGCGACCTTGAGCCTTCCCCGAAACTCCCAGCTACAGAGAGCATCGGAAGGGTCGCCTTGCGTTCTTCGGCTGCCCGTGCTGTTAACTTTCCCGTGTTATGTGTCTGTGACACATGGCCCTGGGTTGTAGTTTTTTGGTCTTGTGCGGTCTGCTTCGCTTTTTACTTATTTTACTTATTCTTTTTTCAACTTATTGTTTCTCGAACGAACCATGCTCGGCGCGCGTCTAAACAAATTCACGTGGGTAGCTCAAACGAACAAAACCGGTCCGACAAGTGCGACAAGTGCGGCCGACAAGGTCGCGCCATTCGTGCGGTCTCCCCACTGGTCCCCATTTCTGTCGTCTCCATAGTGAGCCATCTAGTAAAGACAGAGATAATCATCTCCAGCGCCTCAAGGTCATACGGATGCGCATAGGCCATTGTGCAAAAAGTCCATTGTAAAAAGGTACGGACTTGATCGGTAGGTGCACTATGAATTTTTTGCCAGCCCAATACGCGGAGCGCATTCAAGCCGTGGCACCGTGTCCCGCGTGTTGCAAAATCGAATTTTCCAAAGGGTCTTTCAACTTCTGTCTTCACATAAAAAGTAATTGCTATCATTTGAAACCGTTCTGAAAGCCGTTTGAAAGCCTTCACAATAGTGTTGTAATCGCTGATTGTAGATTGTGGAGCAACCATATGTGCTCACATTTTTTGCGGGATGACAAACATGCATTCCAAGTGCTGGGAGCCAGAACAGAATGCTTTAGGATACTTTTGCGTCTTTATAAGAGGTACATTTCTCCACGGTGATCACATCGAAGCATATTTACAGTACACAGAATAACAAGAACTTGGCAGCGAAGAAGACAAGGTGACGAAAGCAAGAAGGTAACGTAAGTTATGCAGAGCATTCCGGGCAGAGGTGGGCAAAACTCCTCACGGTCTTTGCCCTCACCTAAATTTTCCTGGACGGAGCTTTGTCCTCACCTCACCTCACCTCAACTACTTTTCGGAGAAGTTCCCTCACCTCACCTCACCTCAAAAAAATTCAGAGATTTTTCCTCGCCTGCCCTCAGCTCAAATAATTTTTCAGAAAATTTTCCTCGCCTCACCTCACCTCAAAACATTATCCGAAAAATTTCCTCACCTCAGCCTTTCCTGAAAAAATCTTTCCTCACCTTACCTCACCTCAAAACCTTTTCAGAGAATTTCCCTCACCTCACCTCACCTCACCTCAGCCTTGCATAAAAAATTTTCCCTCACCTCACCTCACCTCAAATTCCGTGAGGTGAGGGGGTTCAAGGCGCCCTCACCTCACTTGCAGTTAGGAGGGTGCCCCTCCCTGCTCAAGGTCGACGCTTCTCACTTTTTTAAATGACGAAAGTACGCAGCGTAAAGCAAGTATCGAGACTAAAGCATCAGGTCCCGACTCTCTGCTTCAGCGGTAGATTGTGACTGTATGTGTTTGTGGCGCAAGCGCAACAAAGGCCAGAAAGCGCCACGACTGCGGTGAGTACCTGATGAATGGCGATTATAGCCAAAATTATTTACGGATCATGTCCTACGCATTATATCATGGCCGCTCGCCATCAGCTAGTGGGATGGCAGGTGCATTGCTAATTGTCTCGTTCACCGCCTTCGCATGGCATCCGATAGGTTGAGCGCTACAGTGGTGGTCGAATCGAAGCGCAGCTTTGTGAATCATAATCGTATGAGTGTCACGTCATCAGTGCACCCAATGTCGTGCCCCCTACTTTTTGTGAGATGTGCAGCCAGAGTCTCTAGACCCATCGTCAGGACTCAGGACCAGCCAATAAGCAGCGATTATTGATAGTGAAGTGCAACGGCTCGCGTCGTTTGGTTTACAACAGTCACTGAAAAAACAAATAAAGAAAAGAAGACAGCCCTAACGACTACCTTTTGCCAACTTGCCTCATATCACCTAAAAATTTTCGGACAAATTTTCTCTTTTCTTCTCTCGACACACGAAAAAAAGTCCTCACCTCACATGAAAAAGGAATCCTCACCTCAGGAAATTTTAACAAAATTTCCCTCACCTCACCTCAAAAATTTTTCAGAAAATGTATCTCATCCCACCTCACCTCAGGCTTTCTGGAGCAAAAATTTCCTCACCTCACCTCACCTCAAAAAGTTTTTCAGAAAATTTTCCTCACCTCACCTCAAAATTATTTCAGAAAATTTTCCTCACCTCACCTCACCTCAGTCTTTCCCAAGGAAAATGTCCCTCACCTCATCTCAGCGTCTTCTAGGAAGATTTTTCCTCACCTCACCTCACCTCAAATTCCGTGAGGTGAGGGTGAGGTGAGGGTGAGGGAGCCCTCACCCTCACAAGCCCTCGCGAGGGTGCCCACCTCTGATTCCGGGTGGATGAGAGTGCTCGTGTCATGAACTGCCTTGGGCCGTTGTGAAAGCCACTTTCCTTAATGTTTTGATGGCACGTTCTTGTCAGATTTTCTTTCAAATGTAGGCAACATTGCTGCGTGTTGTGATTCAGCCACCTTTGCTGTGAAGTACTTGAAGCAGCTTCTGCATAGCTGGCCCATTTCTGTTATGCCTTCGGCTTGATCTGCTGGAACCACAGTCTTTATGGCAGCTACGCCGATCTCAGAAGCAAAGCGAAAATCCTTTGTCTATAGCACTTTTTTCTTGTGTATTAGGCGGCAGTCAGCGAAATCCACACGATCAGCACTGTACAGCGAAGAGGCCATCGAGGTAGGTGTGATACCAGGACGACACATACAGTAATGCAGATGTCGTCGCACACTCTGAATAAGGGCACTCCGTGCACTTCTGTAGTCGAGAAGTGGGTGAAGCGTCTTCTGTGTGTAGGCGAAACTTTGGGCAAGGTGTCTTCAGGGAGTAAATGCGATCAGGACCTTCCCATGGTCGCAGCATGTCGAACCGAATAACATATTGGACAGCGGCACCAGTCGGGATGTTTCGGCAAGGTTCACAAAAGGCACCATGAATTACCCTTGAGTGTATGCGTATGACACTACACAATAACATTTTCCTCAGTGCAATTTCGCCTGTCCGAGGTCATGGGGCCGTAGGAAAGGAAATGTTTCAAATAATACTGGAAGTCACTGCGTCCCTCCTGCCATAATGCGTACAGTAAATATGCTTGTTTAGAATAACCCTGAACAGATATACCTCTTACAAAGATGTAAAATCATTCTGTTCTTCCCGGGCTCCCAACACTAGCAATGCATGCGTGACATCCGGCAAAAAATGTGAGCACAGCTGGTTGCTCCACAATCTAGATTCAGCGATTACACCATTGTTATGAACGCAAACGCTCAGAACCTTGAAAAGGAAACCTTGAAACCTCAGAATGGTTTCCAATGACCGCAATTACTTTTTATATGAAGACAGAAGTTGAAAGTTCCTTTGGAAAATTCGATTTTGCAACACTCGGGACACGGTGCCTCCGCTTGAATGCGCTCCGCGTATAGGGCTGGCAAAAAATTCACAGTGCGCCTACCAATCAAGTCCGAATTTTGATTTTGTTTCTGTGCACAGTCTAAGGAACTACCTACAACATATAAAATTTTCGAGGAACGTTTTTGGTGTTTTTTTTTAGATAAAGGCTTCCGAAATTCGTCATTTTTCAGTGGTATGGTGCTACTAAAAGAGGTATCGCTTACGTTCCTTACAGAGTAGAGCAACAAATTATACATCATTCGATAGCCCTATGAATGACAAATTAAACGGCATAAAGCTGAGTCTTATCCGTTTTGTACATCGTCCGCAAAGCTGCAGTGAATATGGTGTTTTTCGGCACTTTGAGTCAACTTTGATATTTTTTTGCAGACAAACAAACACCGGTACAGCACTGCCAACGAAGGATCCTATTGTGCCCTAAGTGGTCTAAAGCCAGATCAAGAAATTACTATAATGCGAGAACAAATGTCCTTGTAGCGAACGCTCAAACCCGCTCGCGACGACGTCGCCTTATGAGAGGCAGTTTTTTCCTCCTCTCCTATTTCCCGACCCGCGTAACGCAGAGAATTCGGAAAGCGTTTATTTCTCCTAACTCACCGATGGCTTCAACATCTACTTTTTTCCCGTTCATTCGAGACATCAAGTGTACCGGATTGTTCGATTTGAGATGGAACTAGCCAGTTGAAATACACTCCGAGCTGAAGCGCCAATGCTTTCTCCACCTCCTTGCAGTTAGCATTTTGTCGCTGTCCAAGGGAAGAACAATGCCTGAGAAGTGTAGCAGTGACGACCCTATGAGAGACAGATGTACTATAAATCTATTGCAGTGGCTCCAAATGAGAGCCCATGTTGCAGCTGCAGCACAAACTTTTGTTTTGTGACAGCATACTTTCTTTGAGTTGCACAAAACAGAAATATGTTTTACATAAAGAAGAAATGACCACTGCAAGGTGTCAATAGCAGGCAAAAAAGACTTCCTGAAAATGGAAGCACTCATACCAATAGCGGAGGCGTGGTGTTGGGGGTGCTCAACTCAAGAGCTGTTGGCCCAGTTTTGTGCTAAAGAAATATTGTATACCTCACCCAGTAATGCAAACAATTGAACAGTCATATAATAGTCATCAAACACAAGAAAATATGCAACGTTAAACAGAAACTAAGTATACCATAAAAAACAAACATGAAAAAGCATTATGCGCTCGATACTTCTTACAAAATTTTTGTCTGCACTTTGCATTATCACTGACAGACAGGAAACAGAGACAATGGAGAAAATCGCCTCTGATTGCCTAGTTGCTGCCTTTAGAAGTGCTTGTCTGAATTAAAAGTTCATACACCCTGCATTGACACAACCATCAGATGTCAATCATACTACATTGATCTTTCATATTTTCTTTTTCATCTGTGTCACCAATGTGTCAATGATAATATTATCACAGAACTCTCAGTATCAAGATGGTGCGCATGAGAACTTACAGTGTGGAACGAGGTGCAGACCTCGTAGTCTTCATTAAAGGTCAGCTCCGGAGGAAACTCACTGCCACAGATTACAACAAAAACTCGCAGGCACAAAGGTTGATGCCTACTGAATGTACTTCCAAAATAGTTTCGGCGAATACCCTGTATTTACTGCGAAATCTGTTTTTTGGTTTGCCGTCCGATCGTCCGCTTGAACAGCTGACGTCACGCTCAGCTTTCGCTTTGGCTCCTCTTGGCTTGTTTGCTGGCTCGCAGTTTCGCAATCGCCAGCAATCAAAACTCGTCACTCGTCAGGCTGAAAGCGAAATCGAGAGTCGTGTACGTATGGTCAACTTTCTCCGCGTCTTAATTTGATCATCTTTGTACTCCGGCTAGTCAGTACACACAACCTCATATAAGTTGTCTCTTTGTGAGAGATGCAGCGTGAGTGAATTGTGAGAATGCCGTGCTTCTCGCAGTACGAGCAGGTACGCTACTAAGAAAGATGTTTCGTGCCAGGTTCCCAGTTGATATTGTGCGTGATTGAGTGGTACGAAACCAGTGGTTGAGTGCTCTGAACTTATCAAGGCAACTGTCGTGTGTGCTCGAAGCATTTTGCATCAGAATGTTACGAGGTGGTTCACCTGACGGCCGATTTGGACTGTAAAAGTCGCTGGAAAGGGATGCGGCACCCGCCTCGTTCGACGACAACAAAGAGGAGAGGATAGCAACAAAGGACCAAAGTTGAGGGTAAGTGTCCGCACGAACTTGCAGTATGGCTTGCACACAATGTAAACATGTGAACAACAAATATGGGACTGCTAAACCCTATAATCCGCGGTTGTATGTAAAACTACGCAGTTTCTCAGAGAAGCTGGTTGAGAAATTACATGAGTTTGGAGAAGTCTGAGCTTGGGCACAGGGAAGACAAAACAGTCATAGCAGCTGAAATGAGCAACAACTTAGGAGTTCCTGTTTTGAGACACTCTGTGTCTGTCTGGACTTCTGTGTGATCACATTCAGCCTTTTCCCAACCATGGAACCACACCATATCCTGCATACATGGTAGCATATTGTTGTTCCTCTTTAAGAGCCGGGCTATGTCTGTGAGTGCTGTGTATTCAAGTTGTAATGTTAAGTTATTATGTGGAAGAAATTCCATTCTGTCCTTCTATACTAATGAAGTTGACTCCAGCAACTGAGTACCTTGACCAGCAAGGGATGAAGATCAGCATGCTCGTCACAGATTAGCAGAAATAGGTGAAGTCATGAGAAAGGCTCATCTACCTGTGAATCATCGTTTTGACACATGGCACATTGCAAGAGGGCCATATTTGCTTTGTAGCACACCGTCATAACACATATGTATGCTGTCCACTGGTTGACAACATATTTCCTATTAGAAGGGGTATAGCTGGGGGCAAGCTATGCTGTCAACATTGTTGATCACATTTTGTAGCTCTTAAATATGTAGATGCTTTTTTGCACTTTTCCTAACAATATTAGCCTTAACACGTATAATTATAATTTCTGCTTCTCCTTTCTCAGGCCCCAGGAAAGAGGTACATACAGGAGCACTGGTGAAGCAACGTCTGGTGCTACAATAATGGTGCCACAGTATCGTGAACATGTACATGTGTGCGCACATGGACAAGCAATGATAATGGCAACCTGTTTCCGGTAAAATGGCTCGTGATACTCTGGCATGTCATGGATATTTGGATCATAACGTTGCTTCACATATTCATCAGCATCAAGGTCACCATGCAAGATGTGCACATCAAGACATTGGGAAGCTGCTTTGGCCCCACAAAGGAGATTTACAGTGTTTCAAGCTAGCAGCAATTACTAAGCAACCGTCCTGCATTCCTCACTTACAGGAACTGGAACATTCGAAGTGTTGTAGGGGATAGTGGGTGTACTTCCCCTTCTGAAGGACATCCCGCCATTGTGTGCACTAAAAGTTTCCTTGTCTCAGTGCTGTTACTCGGTCACGTATCTAGTATGTCATGGTAAGTAGGTCATGTATCACTTCCACCTTATCCGTGTGCCACATATTGTATCTACACATAAGGAATGTGTGTGAGAAAACTACTGAAACACAGAATTGCATTGCTTCTTTACTGCACAAGCCTGTTCTGTCTGTTTTAGGAATTCTAATAATGCTAATTTTCATGTCAGGGTATGTCCATGGGCTTTCTGGTGCTCTGCTCGATCTCTGTGGACGATAGCTGTTCGTGAGCCCCCGAACAGAAGGAAGAGACTACACAAGGGGGGCTCACCGCAAGAGTTACAGTGAATGAGTAAACGCTAACAACTCTGCAAGGCACTAAATGCAAGTCGACAGCAGAAGGGCTTCAGCGAACATGTACAAACAGTCGCATACCTAGGATTTTTAGTTTTTGGCATTTCATTCGCCATTAATCGGTGGCTTCTGTAGAAGCGTAGGGGATGGGGAAACAAACACAAGATTTTGGAGCACACAGTAAATGGTACTCCATGTTCCTTAGCCATTTTGCTACATGAAGTGCAAGGGGAAAATCGAAGGGGTTGGGACGCTTTCATAGACGTGGTTTGTTACATCATGGGTGCATCATGCATTGCGCTCCATAATGTTGATCAATCTGTTTTTTTTTTCATGTGTCATACTTCGCGAGATAAAAGCTCTCGAACAGATGCCTGACTAACGCACGAATGTCAAGGACCTCAGAGATACAGCCAATTCCACTGATAGCCCTGAGGTCTGTGACGTCAGAGCTGCTTGAGGTTTGCTATTCAAGGTGCCCATTTTCTACGCTCTATTCCAACCTTGGTTTGTAAAACACACATTGGTACGAAGAAGCTTTTATTTTCATGTGGGATGGTGGTGTTGCAACCCCTTTCACTGGTTTGTGGGGAATGACTTGATTCTGCACCTAAGACTTACCACAGAACACCTGAACTGACACCTGTGTTCTGTCCATCTTGCAGTGTGCTTGTTTACCTGTTGCGAGGGATTATGGGGGGAGTCAGATAGTTTTATGATCTCTGTGTATTCAATAAAATTATGGTCTATTCAGTGTTACGTGTAAAATTACAGTATCTGCGGAATGTGTGGAGATGTGCACTGATTCAAGAAGTAAATCGGCTCCTGAAACCAGCATGCAGATCCAGATGTAGTACTGGTGTCTTTCACATATGGAAGCAACTCATCATTTCTTTTCTCTTTTTTTTTCTTTCTTCTTTTGTGGTTGATTAATGTGATGGCTCATGGCTGCACTGCACTAGTAAACCAGCTGAAATAAGGTGCAAGATATCCCTGATAATTACACTTGCATGGTGTCCTTGTACTGTGCAGTGTATTTTTGTATTCGTTTATTTTTTCCTTCCTTTCTTTTTCTGTTCCGCTCTCATAAGCCACGTATGCCCTCATGTAAGTATCTTGTTTTTGTATCTGGTGCTTGCTCTCTCGACAGTGTAAAATTTCGGCAAATACGTTCATCGCGAATCCACACTAAGGTTGTCATTCAAGCCCAATTCTTACGTACGTAGTACCTGCAGTGTGTATACGGTAACATGGCGTTGCCAAACACAACTCGTTCACCCGGTTATAATGCCAAGAAATGCGATTACTGCTCCTGTAACGTCAAACGCCAGGTATTCGAGAGTGAGAAAGATACGCGCAAGTAATGAAGCAGTGGTGAGCCGTAACTATAAGAGAGTGAAGTCTTCAATTAAGCGATGAATTGACTTACTTTATCAAAGACACCTACAATGCGAATAAAAAATATCTTTCGTATGTAGGCGTAGCACAGTTCCGTTGACAATATACGTGACGTTCATTGCGTTCTTAGCCAGTCTGCCGCTGGCCGCAACGCGACAGCATAATTGCACGAATCTAAATTCACAAGTGGTATCAGCAGCGTGTTTTAGCATTGGCAGATCATCCCAAATATTAAAAAAACGATGCGATCAAGAAGCCTACGTCGATCGAGCAGACGCTCCCTGCCACCATCGCCTGTTTACATCCCCGTATGCTCCGTAGAGAGGGAGGGAAGTCTTGCGGAACACTGATATCACTTACGTCGGCGATATAGACCGCGTGAACAGCTGCCGTCATAAAAATGGCGGCCCCCATGTCTGTTTCGAAATGGTTAATTTACGATTATTTAAAATATGGGGCTGTTTTGTGGAAATGAAGGGTGCTTTCAGACACAGTTCGATATGGGCTTCCAGAATATTGTTACAGTTTCAAGAAGTCAAGGTACCTCCGAAGCTGACCTTTAAAATATGCGCAGGCTGGCTTCAACACAAAGATATGTTGTCCCGGGCAGAAAATTCAAATAAAATGAAAACAAAACAGTCGGACATATGTAAGGGAAGAGGTGAAGATTGCAACATCGTAACGCCGTCCGTGCTCGTGAAATGAGCGGCGTTACGATGCTGCCATCTTCAGACGATGCCTGTAATGAGCCCGAGCACTCTCGGTAGCCTAAATTGGCGTACCAGATTGATCATATACTGAAATGCAGTTCGTTGGAGTATATTCGCTAAGCTTAGTGCGATAAAACTCGTCTGTAACGGTGACGCACATGTGTCTTTGCAATTAACACGTACGCCTGTAACGAGTCAAGATATCAGCGAGCTTCCTGACATCCCTCCCTGTCAAATATTGTGTTTTCAACTCAAGCTATCGTCTATAATGTGATTACCTAGTGAGCGGAGCTGTCAAGCCAATGTAATTTTTCTCTCACGAATGAAAACACCGTTTTCAACACCAGTGTATAGAAACGGTGTATATAACGTAAACACCTTTTTCGACACCAGTGTTACTTGAAGGGTGTAAAGACAGGTGTAAACGCATAAGAACACCCTTTTTCATACAGCACTTGGTGTAATAAAGAGTGTATTTTCTCATACACCTTTTTTAGCACCCTTTTTGCGGCCTTTGGTTATCTTTGTGGAATTAAAAAAGGTGTATTTGCTTAAAAACACCTTTTTTTACCCAGAAAGGGTGTTTTTGAATTTACTGTGCAGATGCCCTATATGGGCTGCAGCAACTTTCTTGTTTGCGGCTTCCATCCTAGACTCCTTGGGTACATGACACACAGACGTTATCTATAGATGAATGTATTTGGAAGTGCCTTTGATAGTCATAAAGGCATACTTTGCATTCACAGCAGAGTACATACTCGTTTGGTGCTTGCTTCTTGTCTATATACGCCCAGACCCTGTTTGGTAATAAAATAGAGAAAGAGATAAGTCCACAAAAGTAATAAAAAAGGGCTTTTACAAGAAGATGCATGAAAAGGAACAGGCGTTGTCCGCGTCAGAGTAAGAGCTGTGTAGCAAAAAGGCATTGTGCTGCCACACTATCACTTCATCATGCAAACACCGCTCAGCTAACGAAAGTTGTCACAACATTATCGCGTACCCTTCGCAAGATTTTTCGTTAAACTCAGAGATGCGCAATCGTTATTCTTCCCATTCAAAGCAGGCTCTTCTTGCTGGTGTGCCATCAGTGTGGTTCCGTAACTTGATACTCTTATAAGGCGATGTCGTCGAACGCTTTTGGTGCCAACAACGAATATGCTGTAGCGTATACGGGACAAGGGAAAACACGTCTCGCCAACGCTTTTACCAACTACTGCTTTATCCACATATTTGTTTCATGCATTCTGTATAGAGCATTGATATTTGCCTCATAAATAGTGCAAACACTTAAAAATTATATGAACGACGGGTGTACACAATGACCTCATTCGATAAACGTCGGTTAAGCGAGACCAAGGGTCCCTCGACTTGGAATTGCGACTCAACTCTCTTTCGACAGCACTATCAAAACACTTCTAAAATAAATCTTGCGTCCCGAATTAACCTTATTAATAAAAAGGTGTGAGGGTCCTTAATCTCGGTTGAGTGTTCAATCTCGTGAGCCGGCGTTGGTGAACCCCGGCCTATTAGGTCCACGCGGGTGAACGCACAAGGAACCACTAGTTCCAGAAAGTTACACATTGCTCATTTTAGTGGTTTGAGAGGGAAGTTTGAAGAACATTCATGGTTACGACATGGACGGTGTGACAAGTGAGGACGCAGCGGAAGGCGACAGGGTTCCGTTGAAGAAAGCGCCATTTACTACGTATTTGGTGACACACAACGGCGGCGCATGTTTCCCTTTATTCTAATAAGCTGACAGCATAAAGGCCACAATAAGAGTTCACATACCTTCAAAATCTTCTTGCGAAAGCCTACGAGAGCAGGCACAGCTTTGACTTTGACGGTTTTGACATACGGGACACACTTGCGTTCCTCACACGAGTGCCGGTTGCCGAGAAGGCCATGCAGATCCAGTGCGCATGCCAAGACTCCTCCTCCCCCGCGAAATAACAGGAAACGCGTGTGATTTGAAACAACGGATTCAAACGGGTTCAACGCGGCGATATGCCCGTATTTTTCACGACTATTTTTTACAGTGCCCTTTCAACCCGGCTTAGAAAGGCCCAGAATGAAACGGAGGTTCGGAATTGATTCTTGGAATTGGTAGAAAGAGTTCTTTTTCCAATACTGCTCTCTCCGTGACGGAGACATATCTCCCAAGCATTGTCGCAGTCTGTGACCATGATCGAGCCACATGGGGACATTTATTTATTAGTACCCTCAGGGCAAAGCACTATAGAGGGGAATGGGTTATAAAATAATCATATCGATAATACAGGTCATAAGAAAGTCCAAAAAGCGGCATCAAATCAAGGGATCCAGGGAAGAAAACAAAACAATTGTAACGGTTAGCGCTTTCATACGAGGTCTGTAAATAAAGTAATGAGACTGGCCGCGTATCGGCTGCTCTGGCAACCTTGTGGTCTCGGGTTTCACATGGCACCAACTTTAGCGTCTCAGCGACCTCCAGTAGTATATGTTTATACCACGCTGCAATGCATGTTGGAGGTAGTTATTCTTAATCACTGCGTTTAGCATTAGATTATTCATGTGGGACAGAGGGAGAATGTCGAGCTACGGGTGATGCAAGAAAAAAAAAAACCTGTGCCGCATATCTGGGAAAGAAGAAACCGCTGATCAACAATAGCCAGTCCGGTGTCGCGTAGCTTCCTGGGTGGCGGCACCCATGTATGAAATGAGAGTAAAGGAAAATTACTTTGGTGCATGTTGTCCATTTCCGCCGAATCACGAAAGGCTATTAAAATAAGGGTAGGGTATGCCTATAATGTACCCGTGAAATCTGCATTTTGCTAGCTAATGAGCACTACCGCACCCACAGCCGACGAAGAGCGGTCAAGTGACATAACGTGCGTGAAATCTTACACACGGGACACTGCAGTTAACGTCATATTAGTTTCATGCATCTACGCGACGGTATCTCTGGAGCGCTCGTCTTCAAGTACCGATCTAGCACTGTACGCGGGGCTTTTATCGAAAATACAATTAAAAAAGCGCAAACAGCAACCGGTGCGAAATGCATAAAATACGTAGCAAAGAGGAAATAGAGTAAAATAAACAAAAAGCAATTGGAAGGAATGAAATGTGGGGGTGGGGATTCGAACCCGGACATTTGTCGGTGAACGCGGAAGCGTTACCGGCGACGCCAGCTGAACAGGAGTCGGATTCGCTAAACCCGGCATAATGTCGTTCCGAGGCTCCGTTCGTTGATTGAGAAATGTATACGCCCTGGGCAAAAAATTGACGCTACTTTGGGTGGCGTCATTCTCCCAGATTGAAGTAGAATCTTTCATCTTCACGTCTCATGGTGGACATTTTTTTTTTTTTTGGGGGGGGGGGGGCTTAGCGTTTCATAAATATTTGCAAGCAAAGACGTACGGCCAGCCGTTACTCCGTAGAAGAAACGCGAATAGGCTAAGTTTGTGGGGCGCGTCTTGTTGTGGTGCTAGAAGCGCGACCTTGGTATCAAAACGTCGGAGGGGGTCTCATTCGTTCATCCAGACGTGGACATTTTCTTGCAACACTGGGTTTATTGAGATGCTAGAGAAAAAACATGGTGCAATACATTGCACCTATGGGATATGGAGGTATAGCCGGCTTTAGGGAGGGAGTTCCCTGATTCTCGGAATGACTTAAAAGTTAGTAGTTTTATTTAATTAATGAGCGCACGCAAATGAGCCGTTCACTGCTCAGTTCTTGGTTGATGTCCCAGGGATGCTCACTGAAACGAATAGCTTTTCGATAGCGCCACCTATTTACGAATCATTCAGCCGGGGGACCTTCGTGCGCTATATTACAACGAAGACGGACTTGAGAGGAACCAGCGGCATGGCTGTGTGGGTAAAAGCATCCACTCGTTGGTCGTAGCCAATATCATGCTGAAGACTGAGAGGTTCCAATCCTAACGCCGTCTCTGAGGGTTTCCCTGGGGTTTCCAACAGTCTTTCCATATGAATGGCGGCACAGTTTCTCTTAAAGTCAGCCCAGCACGCACATCAACTCCTCTGTCCCACAATCCTTCCTGCTGTGCTGCGGACCTGCTCGTGTCCGTACGCGTGGATAGCCACAGTTGCTTCGTGGCGCTAACGGAGAATCGAAACAAAGAAGCACCCTGAGGAGCTGCAGAGCACATAAGTAAAGTGCTGCATGGCTTACCCCTATCGACACCGCGTGTTACCTGTTCCCAGATAAGACTTGAATAAGACTTCAAGTTATTTAGCAGTAAACACGCATAGTCAATAGTCTCAGAAGCCTTGGATAAGTCAACGTGTAGCGCACTCGCAAAAGGGCTCCTCTCCAGGGTAACATATTATCTACCCGAAATGTCTTAACAGTGCCTTACCTTACAGTGCTGTTTTACAGCTATAGCTGTAAATTGGAGGTATAAAGCGGGGTGGCTGAGATTCAGGAGTAGGCAGAAAAGTGTCCGACATTTTTGCGCATATTGGTTTCAACCTGGCCATATGGGCCCATTTTGCCGATATTTTCCTCATACTGGCGTAAACTTGGCAATATGGGGCCCATACTGGCCAAGTTGAGCCAACGGGTAAGATCCAGGCAAAACGGGTTCCATAGTCGACGCGTATCGCCAATTCTCAGCCAATATAGGCCCAATATTTTGTCCTCCCTGGATTGCAATGTTTGCAAGCCTCTTTCTGTAGCATTGTGACATTGTGAAGCCCTTCATGAGCAACGTCACATTAATGCAGCATGGCAATATTGGTGCAATGTCACTGCAACAATTCATGCTGACTTGGAGATTGTCGAAACAGAACTACATCTTCATAGCCCTTCAAACATTGTTTTCTTTTTGGACAAGCAGATTGCTGATGCACCTATAACGTCCCTCTACAGTCAGGCTGGGTAGCTGGAATCGCATAATGAAAGGTTGGAATATTGGGAAAATTTGCTTTCCAGTATTGTGCAATTGTCGGGTTCTCGCGGAACATTCGTAAAACTGGCTTATCACTATCAGACCGATATCGGTGATACTGCCAAAAGATTAGCACTACTGGCGTGCGAATACTGTGTCGGCTTCTATCTGCCATAATCAGCCAATGCGAACAATGTTGGCTTAGAATATTGGACCGATATTGGACAAGTAGGGGTGTACTGCCTGCACTCCAAATTCGGAACCTTATAACGTACCTTATACCGAGTTGCACCTGTTAAGTATCAGGTACATCAGTGCTTTTCCGCAGTTGGTTTAAGAGGTACTGAGTGAGACAAAGGATCCCGCTATGTATGAGGTACAAGCATATGTATGGGGTACACGGTCAGTTTATGAGGTACCGTGTCTTGTACCGTATAAAGCAGTACCTCTTGCGCAAAATCTTATTGTGCCTTACGCTTCTTTCAGCACTTCTTGCATTCAAGTAACGCCCCAAAGGGTTAGACGCAGTCAGATAATGCATGTACATCGCAAGGACTGGGAGATAAAGATTAGCTGTTCATTTACAACAGTGATGTTTCATTCACGGCAGAGGATACAACGTTTCCTGTCTGTGTCGTCAGCTAAACAGCCTCAACCGTGGTACTTTTGTTTAACTTGTCTGTGTCTGTTTCAAGTATGTTAGGAACACAGGCTAGACAGTGATCAAGGAGAATGCCGTTCGGTATATGTGATGTTTATTACTTATTGGACATTTACATTGATAAAATACAAAGAGGTTGAACTCTGTCCGTGTGTTCGTGAAGGAGGCAGGTTTTCTTTTGGCCAACATGAAAACTAAAAGAAAAAGAACATTCCGGAACCGATAAACGGTCGACGAACCGACAAGCCACACCTTCCAGTGGGTTCATGGGGTCACGCGGGTCAGTTTCGTATTTTTGCTTTATCTTGCGTCATATCTAGCGAATCGAACCTTTGATACCTGCGGAAGAAACATGTGTTATCCCAAGCAGCACAATGTACTGAAAGTCGAGTGCAATAGGGGTGGACGGTATGTGTCTTATCGATGTCCCTTAGTTTCACGAGTCTGTTCAAGGCCTTCCACCTACCCGTCCACCCCTATTGTACCCGACTTTCAGTACATTTTGCTGCTTGGGATAAGTGCAGGCGCGTCCGCGTGTGAAGGTTATTTGTGATCAGGAAGCCGCCGTCTTCGCACGGTTTAGTTGACCGCTTTAGGGATATGGAAAGGCCGGGAAGGTGTACCTGCTCAAGTTGCTCTTTAACGTTGTCCATTTCCGCTACAATTACGTGCATGTCGTTTTCCAAAACGTGCATGCGCAGGGTGAGCGTAGTGAACGGTAGCTTGCCAGAGTGCGCATTGAGGGTTCTAACAACCCACCTACCCGTGGGCGTTCCACGTCAGTGTATTATTTCAGGCTTGTCTAGTGCTGAAGGTTATCGTCTCAGTTGTAGCGGTGAAATAGTTTTCGATGTAGATACAGTGGCGCGTACACTTGCCTTAACCAGCGGAGCGCGTGTCATCGGGCGCTGATAGACAGCTGGAAACGAGATTGAGATGATACACTATCCCGTTGGAAGGGAGGGTCATTGACAGCATGGCGTAAATGCAGGCTAGCTGGTAGATAAATTCCATGATAGGGAAGCCTGAGCGATGGGCAAGACACGTAAACAAACACAAACACGAAGGCTTTGTGTTTGTTTACGTGTCTTGCCCATCCATCTTGCGGATCTGGAGTGGGGGGGGGGGATGTCCAGGGGTCCGGACATCCCTCGATTCCAGACTTCAACATAGGGTTTCATGGACCAATCCCAGCATGCACGTGGCACTTGTCCATAGCGAACCCCCCCCCCCCCCCCCACCTTCCTCGGAAAAATCCTAGATTCGCCCCTGGTTGTGGGCGACAACGAATTCCCGAAGACGTACAGAAAGCCATGGCTTTCGCGGCTGCTGAAATCGCTGAAGGTCAAATAAAAAGCGGTTCAGTATTTAGATCGCCTTTTGTCTCTATCCCGCTTGTGCTTGCAACACGTTGGTCACATTCGCGTATGTTACAGATGCACACTTCTGCGAGTGTGTATTACCACTACCGATATCAAAGTATGAACGCACAATACATGATGCGCGTCGTGCACTTTGCTGTGCGTGCGAAACCTCGCGTACGAGTTATGTCACCACAAACATGTTCCTGTCCGTTGTGTGTGGACTGTATACTTCTTGGACAACTGTACCCCTTAGACGGGCATACCTCTTAGACGGCTACCTCTTTGACGGCTGCACCTCTTAGTCGGGCGTACCTCTTAGACGGGCGTACCCCTTAGACGGTGGTACCTCTTAGACGGGCGTACCTCTTAGACGGCTGTACCACTTAGTCGGGCGTACCCCTTAGTCGGACGTACCTCTTAGGGCCGGCCGGCATGCAGCGTTTTTCCTCGCGACTAGCTCGCGTCGGCGTCGGCGCGACGTCTATTTTGACGCGCGCGCGTCATTTTCCAGCGATTGGGAGGTTTCTGGGCAGACTAGAAAAATGCGCCCGGCGTCGCGACAGCGCCGGAGGTGATGCCAGCTCTCCACCAATCGGGGCAGGCGTTGTCATCGTGTCGGCTCATTCAGCATGCCTGTTTCGTACACTAGACCGGTTTGCCGAATTGACAGCGGAAAGTGGGGACCTAAAACTGAAGGTGAAACATCTGCTTGACTAAAGAAGGCATATGCTAGTGTTATCTTCGATAACCTAGGTACAACGTGTTTATTTATGCCCCAATGGAAACCACCTGCGTGGTGACTGCGCCCTGCCCCAAGCAACACTGTGAAAGCTCAGCCGTAAATTCCGCGCCGAGAGTGTCGCTCCTTGCGGGTGTGCCGTCGCCGGCGTGGGCGTCAGCGTTTGACGCGCGCTGCGTTTTCGCCGACAAAAAGCGCTCCATGCGGGCCAGCCTTTAGACGGGCGTACCTCTTAGACGGCTATACCTTAAAAGTGCTGTACCTTTTAGGCGCTTTCGTACCGCATAAAATAAAGGCTACATTCTTGCAAAAATGTACCTTATAAAAGGGGTTTTTAAGAGGTACAGATTTTAGAGTGTGGGCATGTTTAGATAAGGTTGTTTAGATAATACGCATCATAAACATTTCACCAGACGTAGACGTAGGGCGGCAGAATAAATGCAATGCAAAGTTCCATCAACTTGATCCACGTCACCTTATAACTTAAACATATGCACAAAAGGTTGTGCCGTAGAGAAGGCGTGGTGTCCATGCATTTGTTGTTGGTCACTGCGCTGTGGTATCAACGTTGTAAATTTTAGCGACATTCCGTATTCATGGGTACCCACATGGTTACAGCTACAAATTAGCGATCATGGCACTCATCGTTCCCACAGTTCATGCTCGGGTTCAGGGTCTGCATGCTCAACGTTCCCACATCCACCTCCTCTCCGAGTATATACACATATAAATGGGGTTCCGCGCGCGTTCTCGGTTTTGATCGAAAAACACCGAAAGCATACGCTGGTAACTTTTCCACCATTCGGTTTTAACAGAAAAACACCTCATACAAATGACTGTCTAGGGAAAGATTACGGGGGTTTGATCGCCGCGATAAGCTTAAAGCAGAGCTGCATTCACGATGTGGGTGCCACTTTTAAATTACGTCGCGATTTATATTCGCCGATAACTGCAAGCTAAGTCATGCACCACGTCAGAAAAATCGCCGATTTCCCTGCTGGAAATAGTAGGCACGATCTCAGTGATCTCTTCCCGCAATTTTAATGAGATTCAATGAGACTGCCAATTCGTTCAACCTCCCCCCTTCCCCCCGTGTGAAAGCCGACACTTTCTCATTGACTGAATTGGAAGTTAAGCAGGGAAGCTGCCTTCGCGAAACCGGGCTCCGCCGTGTTGCGTGGCGAAGACCACATCAACGAAGTAAGGAACCAATTCAACAAATTGGTTTAGTGGGCGTCAATGAGAAATGCTAATTTCCAATGGATTTAATGAGATCCGACAGATTGAGTATTACAGACTGCACCAATAGAAGGAATGAGGGATTGGCCTAATGTGTATCAATGATAAACTGCTTTCCAATTGATTTAATGGGATCCAACATGTTGCATTGTCGCCACTACAATGAGTGAGAAGTTAGTCGCTGAAGGAACCAGCGTAGCGGTGACCTACGTACATCATCACTCTCAAATTAAGTAATAATATAATTAGGAAGAACGCCGTACGTCCGTGTAGAAAATGAACTAATTCGAGAACGCGTCCAATTCAAACAAATGAAATTCTAGAATACGAATCGTATCGAAAATATTGGAAGTAAAATTTGAATGAAAATTAAAATTAATTTGAAATTAAAATTTATTCCGAACATATCAACTCAGGAGGGGAGGAGACCGTAGGCCGCGATGTCGCCAAAAGGGCGCGTTGTAATACATTTCCGTGCCGAGCAGCACGTATATTTCGAGAGTTTTTAGTGCATATTTATCCGCGCAATAGTCATGAAATATCGCCGGAAAGCAACTCTGCGATGCACAAATGTATCTGAAGCCGTAATTATGCTGAACTCACCCTGGTTGTTAAAAAAAAAATCAGTTTCCGTAAAGAGTCGGCTGCAAACTCGCATTGTTCATGCCACTGGTTTGCCTTTATATCTTTGTCATCTTCCTTGGATGCAAATAGAGCCCGTGTGGACGATAGCAATGCCCTTATGAGCTCGTGGCTGACATTGAGGGGCACAACACATTTGGTTACTATTGAACCTCCGATCTGGCCGCGGCCATTGGAACACACGAAAGAAAAACACAACAAAGAGGGGCGATACTATCGAAACATTCGATACCATCGATTGTTTTTAACTGTCGATTACTCAACTATCGAGTGAGCCGGAATTTCGATAGTATCGCGATAGCTTTTCGGACAATTGATATTGTCCTGCACTCTAAAAACAGAACTTCACTGCATAGCACGCTGTGCGCCAACCATTGCCACGAATGATAGGGTTATCATTTCTGATTCGAGGAGAGAGGGAGGCGTACGCCTTTTTGTGGGAATTTGGATACATGAAAATTGCCACAAAAAAAGCGTACGCTCCTCCCTCTGTCTTCTAATCACAAGCGATAACCCTACCATTTGTGGCAATGGTTGGCGCACAGCGTGGTATGCGGTGAAGTTCTGTTTTTAACGTGTGAGATATCGGTGATGCACTTCACCGAGCCACACTTCGCTTAAGCCAAGCCAATCCAGCACACCTGACTTCGCGTTTCGTTCCTGAACGCTTGGTCAATCCGAAATTAAATTTTAGTTTTACCCTTGCAAACTATAAGTTTCTTGACTCCGAATTTAAAAGTTGAGCAGGTTTCCCTTGAGAACAAAACTTTCTGAATTTGCGTTTCGCTGCTGCAAATTATCCATGGTTTATTCACTCCTACTTTACAGTTTCAGCATGTTTCTTTTGAAAGCATGTTTCGCCCCCCAGCAAACTATCAATAGTATGCTCATTGCGAATTTAAACTTTTAGCATGTTCCTTTCGTGGACGGAATCTTCTGAATTCGCTTTTGCTCCTGCAAACTACCAATAATTCCTGGGCTCCAAATTTCAAATTTCAACAGGTTACTTTTGAAACCTAAACTTTCTGAACTCACGTTGTACTAAAGAAGCAAGGGAAAGGGTGCAGGCTAGCTGGTATAGATCCATCAAGAAGACCGAGAGACACGGACACAGAAGACGACACACGTAGGTTCTCAGACACAGCAATAAATTTATTCGTTCATCTCAACTTAAAAACTAAAAATCTTCGAAGGGGTGCGAGAGTGATAAAAGACGCATTGCTAACTACGTTTCCCCTGGTGGCAATCTCCAAGGATTCCCGAAACAACCTTCGGTGTGCGTAGGGTTCCCACGCAAGCACTGTAGTGTCCTTGAAGCAAGGCTGGCAACCCTTACAAACCCGTAAATGATCTACCAGTTCCGAAGACCCGGCCATTCTTTCAACATTTGCTGCATGTTCCCTAATCCGGTCATTGAGGCAACCGCGCGTCTGGCCAACGTACACAAAGCCGCACTCAAGGGGAATAGAATACACAACGTTCTGCTTGCAAGGAACAAAAGGCTTCCTGTGCTTCACGCCAAAGGTTCAGATTTAGAGCTGAAGGGGCTCAGAAGACTTAATTTAAAGGCATTGGAAAAAACACCTTTGATATTATAGTATTTAGCGACAGCAAGAATGTTGTGAGCAACTGCATGAAAATAGGAAATTACAACTACATAACGAGAGTTTCCATCATTCCATGGCCTACACTGTGAACTTTCAAGCAATTTCATGGCCCTCTTCGCAATCAATTGGTTGTCATACCAGGCCAGGCGTGAGTCTTTCACATTGCTTCCGCAAACGACTCCAAACAAAATGAAAACAGCTTTTCTTCGTTGCAGCATTCAAGAAGGATGTACAAACATCGAACTTAACAAGTTTAGAATGTGCGTTTTAGTAGGGCAGGACCGGCTTGCAGTTTTCTTTTCCATATGACCAACAAAAACCCGGGTTACAATGAAATGTGAGGTCCAGGAACCTCAGCATCCCATGAGAGGGTTGCTCTACACAAAACTTTAACTCGGGTGCTACTGTACTAACAACCTGTAAGGTAGAATCCACACATATAGAACCAGCATCAGAGATAACAATGATATCATCAACAAACCGACGAATCAAAACACGCTTTTGGCTCCCATAACGCGTAAGCTTGCCCAGCTCAATGTCCAATGTATTTAGATAAATTTCTGATAAGACAGGAGCAACCGCGGATCCAATGCATACAGCATTTTTCTGAACGAACAAACAATTGTCAACAGAGATAACAGTAGATTTCAAATAACACTCTAGAATACTGAGAAAATCATCACAGGAAAGACCAACTTCAGACTGAAAAACAACCAACTGATCTTCAATAAAATGTTTGACTGTTCTCAGTAGAACCTTTACGTTCAGCGAGTAATACAAATCTTTTATATCAAGGGAAAACATAGTTACCAGAGCATCGTGGAAGGGCTCTAAGCTCTCGATCAGTTCCTCAGAATTCCGTAGCGAGAGAGAACCAGGAAGCTGTAGAACTTTTTGTCCGCGTTGGAGAAATTTTGCAACGAGTTTCTGCCAGGTACCAATTTCGCTCACAACGACACGAAGAGGCATCTGCGGTTTGTGGTCTTTTAAAAGGAACTTGACCAATAGCTCAGAGCACTTGCAGTTTACAACAAGTTTGGACATTTGGTGGTTCGCCTTGGCGAAAATACTTACAATAGAAGACTTGTACTTTTCTAACGAACCACGAAACGGAGTGAAAAGATCACCAATAGCAGAATTGACCTTGTTCAAGTATATTGCACTGGGCATAACAGCAAATTTACTAGACTTATCACATTGAAGCAACATGGCGTCAATGGAAAAAAGTTCATCCTTAACGTTCCTGATTCTCTTCAAATGAGGTGATGGGCCGGAGGCGGAAATGCGGGAGATACAGCGCTCAGTAAACACCAATCTGTCAATGCTATCTGTAATTTTGGTGGAAACATGACTTATGAGCGCTGCAACATCAAACTTTGTACGTTTCACGGGCAGGGAGCATTTCGGGGGCTGGGACAGAACCTCAAGTGAATTCTGAGAAGTGCTCACATCATAAGGGTTGATCATTTCAGCAGAAGCACTGCCAGCTTTGCACGTGGGAGGAGCCGCAACCAGAAAAGCTTTTTTTTTTCTTCGAGCACCACTGCTTTGTGCTTTGAAGCTGCGCTTTGAAACTCTGTGCTTTGAAGCTGCGACTATGTGTTTTTCCGGGTCTTCGGAACTGGTAGATCATTTACGGGTTTGTAAGGGTTGCCAGCCTTGCTTCAAGGACACCACAGTGCTTGCGTGGGAACCCTACGCACACCGAAGGTTGTTTCGGGAATCCTTGGAGATTGCCACCAGGGGAAACGTAGTTAGCAATGCGTCTTTTATCCCTCTCTCACCCCTTCGAAGATTTTTAGCTTTCAAGTTGAGATGAACCAATAAATTTATTGCTGTGTCTGACAACCTACGTTTGTCGTCTTCTGTGTCCGTGTCTCTCGGTCTTCTTCGTGGACCTATACCACCTAGCCGGCACCCTTTCCCTTGTTTCTTTAGTGCTTCCGCATGCAGGAATTGTGAGTGTCGTGAACATTGGTCCATCTCAAGTTGCCCTTCTGGATAAATCGGTTATTGAACATGCTGCTTTATACCCTGTGTCATCTTGGCCTGGCTATCGCTTCTGTCGAATCCGACATTGCACTCATCAAGTTGGTTCTTCGGCGCAAATTTGTACCCCCCGGTGTTCTCCTGGGCTCGCAGCTGTTACTTCCGTGCACTCTTAAAAATGAACTTCACCACATAGCACGCTCCTAGCCAACCACCATCCCGAATGACAACGTTCTCGCCCCTGATTTGTTGAAAACGGGAGGAGGAGCCTATTTTGTGCCGTGCATAATGGGCACAAAATAGGCTCCTCCTCCCGTTTTCAACAAATCTAGGGCGAGAACGTTGTCATTCATGGTGATGGTTGGCAAGGAGCGTGCTATGTGGTGAAGTTCATTTTTAAGAGTGTGGCATCTCAAGTTAAAGCTCCTGTGCTGCTACAAGTCCACTCTGGTTGGACAGGTTCGTAACCTCAGGACCCTGTCATCCAAGATTTGGACTTTACTCTACGGCGACAGGTATGCCTCAGAGACATACTTCTTAAAGCGGTCGCAGCTTCAAAGCACAGAGTTTGCTAAGCAGTGGTGCTCGAAGAAAAAAACTTTTGTGGTTGCGGCTCCTCCCACGTGCAAAGCTGGCGATGCTTCTTCTGAACTGGTCAACCCTTATGATGTGAGCATATCTCAGAATTCACTTGAGGTTCTGTCCCAGCCCCCGAAATGCTCCCTGCCTGTGAAACCTACAAAGTTTGATGTTGCAGCGCTCATGTATCATGTTTCCACCAAAATTACTGATAGCACTGACAGATTGGTGTTTACTGAACGCTGTCTCTCCCTCATTCCCGCTTCCGCTTATACTAACGGCCCATCACCTCATTTGAAGCAGATCAGGGGCCCTATCCTCGTCAAAAGTAATCGACCTCGATTACTTTACGTCACAAGCTGTAGGGCGGGGCTGCCACGGAATACTCCGCCCTTAAATACCGCCCGTTTCAATTGAAATTTATACCTAGTTTTCCTTCGCAGCCTCTCGGCCCTAATCTCGGACCGCGACCCTACGTCATTTTGACGTAACAATGACGTAAAAGATTAGTTTCAAAGCTGAAAAGTAATCTAGCGAAAGAGGGTCGATTACTTTGAGCGGCGATGGGTTTCGTGATGGGTCCGCATGTGCATTTCCGTTTGTTGTGTTGTATAAAGTCTGTATGTGCTCGTCACAACAAAAAAATCATGTCTTTCTTCGTTTGTGTTTAATGATGAGAAAAAAGCACCGCGTAACAGCGTTTCTCTGCGCCGATCGCGGCATCGTATGCGTGAAAGCGGCGGGCTTTTCGAAGCGTCGTCCGAGCCGTACGTCGTACAATCAATGTTATTGCAACGTAGCGGTGTGCACACAAAAAACTCATCGATCAAAGTTCACTGTTTCTTGGGTAAAACTATCAATGCTCATTTGCGGTATCATTACCACCCCCACAGCTCACGAACAAAAGCATATTGAAATGCGAATTATCATTTCGCATATCGAGCACACGAACACACAGAAAAATATAAAGTAAAGCTCATAAATAAAGCTCAAGATTTAAAGCACGAAACGATTTCTCATAAACGCGTTTACGGCTCGCGCCACACTGTCCGTTCGACCCTTTGCAATGATCCTTCGCGCTTTTATCGTTTTGTCAGTTTTGTTGCCTGCCATCAGTGCCATCTCACGGGTACATACCGAATTATAAATGCCAAGTACAATCACGGTGTCACACAAACATTGCCGTCTTGCACACCTGTACGTCAAGAAAAACGACAAACAGTAAAAAAGGAAATTACGAGCGTGCTTTTCCACGCATTTTCCACGAAATTCAGTTTTACGCCGGTAGAGTTTTCTGTTTCCGACACCTAAGAAGTAAGAACCTAAGAACCGAAGCAACAAGCAACAAGGCAGGGCAGGCAGATCACAGGTGTGGTCTTCGGATTTTCGGGAGGAAACACCGATAAGGCGGGTCGCTTTCCAAGATAACACGTGGGGCGATTGGTTGATAGAAGGTGTCAACCACTTTTAATATTCACGCCTGTTTCGATTGTGCACCAATGACAGAAGAAATTTCAAGTAATCGAGGTAGATTACTTTGACCAGGATAGGGCCCCAGGAATGTTAAGGATGAACATTTTTCCATTGACGCCATGTTGCTTCAATGTGATAAGTCTGGTAAATTTGCTGTTTTGCCCAGTGCAATATACTTGAACAAGGTCAATTCTGCTATTGGTGATCTTTTCACTCCGTTTCGTGGTTCGTTACAAAAGTACAAGTCTTCTATTGTAAGCATTTTCGCCAAGGCGAACCACCAAGTGTCCAAACTTGTTGTAAACTGCAAGTGCTCTGAGCTATCGGTCAAGTTCCTTTTAAAAGACCACAAACCGCAGATGCCTCTTCGTGTCGTTGTGAGTGAAATTGGTACCTGGCAGAAACTCGTTCCAAAATTTCTCCAACAGGAACAAAACGTTCTATAGCTTCCTGGTTCTCTCTCGCTACGGAATTCTGAGGAACTGATCGAGAGCTTAGAGCCCTTCCACGGTGCTCTGGTAACTATGTTTTCCCTTGATATAAAAGATTTGTATTACTCGCTGAACGTAAATGTTCTACATTTTATTGAAGATCAGTTGGTTGTTTTTCAGTCTGAAGTTGGTCTTTCCTGTGATGCTTTTCTCAGTATTCTAGAGTGTTATTTGAAATATACTGTTATCTCTGTTGACAATTGTTTGTTCGTTCAGAAAAATGGCGTATGCATTGGATCCGCGGTTGTTCCTGTCTTATCAGAAATTTATCTAAATACATTGGACATTGAGCTGGGCAAGCTTACGAGTTACGAGAGCCAAAAGCGTGTTTGATTCGTCGGTTTGTTGATGATATCACTGTTATCTCTGATGCTGGTTCTATATGTGTGGATTCTACCTTATAGGTTGTTAGTACAGTAGCACCCCTATTTAAAGTTTTGTGTAGAGCAACCCTCTCATGGGATGCTGAGGTTCCTGGACCTCACATTTCATTGTAACCCGGGTTTTTGTTGGTCATATGGAAAAGAAAACTGCAAGCCGGTCCTGCCCTACTAAAGCGCACATTCTAAACTTGTTAAGTTCGATGTTTGTACATCCTTCTTGAATGCTGCAACGAAGAAAAGCTGTTTTCATTTTGTTTGGAGTCGTTTGCGGAAGCAATGTGAAAGACTCACGCCTGGCCTGGTATGACAACCAATTGATTGCGAAGAGGGCCATGAAATTGCTTGAAAGTTCACAGTGTAGGCCATGGAATGATGGAAACTCTCGTTATGTAGTTGTAATTTCCTATTTTCATGCAGTTGCTCACAACATTCTTGCTGTCGCTAAATACTATAATATCAAAGGTGTTTTTTCCAATGCCTTTAAATTAAGTCTTCTGAGCCCCTTCAGCTCTAAGTCTGAACCTTTGGCGTGAAGCACAGCAAGCCTTTTGTTCCTTGCAAGCAGAACGTTGTGTATTCTATTCCCCTTGAGTGCGGCTTTGTGTACGTTGGCCAGACGCGCCGTTGCCTCAATGACCGGATTAGGGAACATGCAGCAAATGTTGAAAAAATGTCCGGGTCTTCGGAACTGGTAGATCATTTACGGGATTGTAAGGGTTGCCAGCCTTGCTTCAAGGACACTACAGTGCTTGCGTGGGAACTCTACGCGCACCGAAGGTTGTTTCGGGAATCCTTGGAGATTGCCACCAGGGGAAACGTAGTTTGCAATGCGTCTTTTATCCCTCTCGCACCCCTTCGAGGATTTTTAGCTTTTAAGTTGAGATGAACGAATAAATTTATTGCTGTGTCTGAGAACCTACGTGTGTCGTCTTCTGTGTCCGTGTCTCTCGGTCTTCTTCATGGATCACGTTGTACTCCCACAAACTCTCAATAGTTTGTTGACTACGAATTTAAAAAAAATACTTATGATTCTTTTAAGAACGGAACCAGTGATGGGCAAAGTACCTCAAAATTACACTTAAAGTAAAGTACCAAGTACCTGGCATCATTAGTACTTCAAGAACAGTACAAAGTACCCAATTCCAAATGTACTTCAAGTAAAGTACAAAGCACTTCAAGTACTCATCAAGTACATTGCAAATTTAATTTGTATCACTTTGCATTTCACTGTATTTGTGTCTTGCTTTTTTGCAAAACTTTAGCGAGTATTCTTGACAAATGCTCTGAAGCCATAAAGTCCTATAGGTTAAGTGCTAACCCGCGAATGTGAACTTAATCAGATGTCATAACTTGCAGTTACATGTAGAGAGGTAATCAGTCAGCTGTGCTGTGATTATGCAAAACAGTATTATACCCTGACTTATCCAAGATCACCCGCCTGGTGTGGTGTTCCTGTACTAACCTTCTGCTATAACAGGCTTGGAAATTGCAATGGGAAAAAAGGTACAAGCCAACAGAGATTATATATTGCTGGGCATTCCTTGCAGCTTTTCGAAATGCAACATATTTAAAAATGAATATGAAGAAAGTAAAAAAGTATGAATCACAGTGTAAGCCTTCACGTTTATACTACTGTGATCTGCAGCAATGTAATCCATGTGACGAAATAAAAAAAAGGAAACTGTAAAAATGAAAGCATGTGTGCTTTCAGAGTGTTCATCATGTAACGCAATCAGACATACTATAATCTGATATCAAATAATTTTTAATTGCCAATGAAGGAAACGATATAAAAAAGCATAGAACCCTGTATTGGGAGAACTGAAATGACAATGGACCAAGTTATTGTGCTGCCGGTTGCAGTGTCATAATGTGTGCGTGTCTTTGCATTCCATTCGTTTTACATAATCATAGAAGCGTTGATACTTTTTCAACGTTTCAAGACTCTCAACAATAGATTTGCTTCAACAAATATGCTCTTGCTCAAATATGTACTTGAAGTACGGTACAAAGCACACGATTTAAAATGTACTTATAGTAAAGTACAAGCACACAGAAATGTACTTAAAGTACTACTTGAGTACTTGGTACATCAAGTACTGCCCATCACTGAACGGAACCGTCCGAGTATGCGTTTCGCTCATGCAAACTATCGTTTAGTCACTTGCAGTTTGAAAGTTAGACATACTTCGATCAGAAACAAAACTTTCTCGTTTTTCGCATGCAGCTCGACAATCGCGTTCAGCTGGTGATTGATAGTTACTTCTTCGGGAAAGAAAAAAAAAAGAAAAGAAATATGCTCACGGAAAATAAATTATGAAAGTCATGAAATATGCAAGAACAGAGTATACGTCTACGTACACTGCTATAAAGTTGACATTTCTGAGGAGGAATTAGTTGCCCTTAATGGACCTTTTCCATATTCGCGTCGCCCCTGGCGGTGGAATGTCGAACGTCGTGTCTTTCCCCTCAATAATGGTGACGCTTTACGAACTGGCACGTACGTTGCGTGGGAAAGTAGCAAAAGAAGATTTGAAGAAAAATGCGGAAAAAGTGAAAGCGTATTGTACTCATTACCAGATCTCAAACGTCCGCGTAACCTTGAAACCGATTATCTCCCCACAATGAACATGACAGTCGCCCGCAGGTGGGTCCATGGCTATGTTTTCCGCTCAAAGATGGCGGACTCAAGGGCTGGGCATGCGCATACGCGTTGTCGGAAATGGTCCATAGTCACAAACACACACTACTGTGGTAGTAACATAAACTACTGATAGTTTGACAGCTTATGTGGCTGCTCTGAATAATATTAACCGCACGCATAGCGCACAAAAATTCATGAAATCTTTTTGTGCGTTTTGTGCTTTGTGAACAGGAGTTCCCATCGGTTTTTTGGAACAGCTCCTCTGTTTTATGTGATAATGTTTTTCTATTTCACTTTTTCAATGCTAACAGTGAGAAACTATTGAAAAAAAAAACATCTACTGTACAACTATACATAAAGGTATTTGATTAGATTGATGATACAGCTGGGAGCAGTGAGTTCTACATTTTTGCAGCGCGGGTTACCTACTACCGATAGAGGTATGCGCCTACTACCGATAGTGGAACCTATCGATAGTTTCGAACAAAACTATCGATAGTCAAATGAGTTGTCATCTCAACCATCGATAGTGCTATCGATGGTGTTTGGATGACTATCGCCCATCACTATAAAGAGGCAATTGGAGAACTGAAACCCGTGAACTAGGATGGTGCACATGCCGCCGTGTGTCGCTAGCGTCGGGGAAATGAGCGAACAGAAACAGGCACGGAATGCTGCGCGCGGAAGGACGACTGTCGTAATTTCAGCCAAGGTGGAGTCAAAAACCAGGGCACGTTCAAAGACGACAGTGTGTGTCTCTATTCCCATGAAAAACAGACAACAACCACGCGCTCGAGCTCCGTCTTCGTCGTTTCCGTTGCCAAGAAAAACGATGATACAGAATATATTCGACGTTACAACATTTCCACCCCCTTAAAGGGGCTACGAACTCTACCAAGCTAGCCCGCCGACTGTGTCGGCTCCAAACGGGGTTTTAACTTGTTGGCTGTGACACCTTTTATACAGATGAATCTGATAGGTCCGTATCTTCACTACATATAGCACGCTGCTAGCCAACCATCATCCGCAATGACACCGTTCTCGCTCTCGCTTTGTTGATAACGGGAGGCGGAGCCTATTATGCGGAGTCATTGTGCACCGTATTATGGCTACAAAATAGGCTGCGCCTCCCGTTTACAACAAATCAGGGACGAGAACGTTGTCATTCGGCATGATGGTTGCCTCGGAGCGTGCCATGTGGTGAAGTACATTTTAAGAGTGTGAACCTCCGCGTTGGCGTCTGATTGGGTGCTACAATTCTTCAGATGACGTAACAATGGATAGAGGTACCTGGATGGCGTGTGTGTCTACTCGCACGTATCCGAAAAAAAGTGCGTTTTTGTATTTAACGCTGCACACGTTATGAAGGAGAAGAATTGAACAATGAATTGTAAATAGAATTACGAAGCGTAGAAGCACGATATTACATCTATTAATTCCGTAACGAAATACATGCAGATTGGAGTTCTTACCTCCTTTAAGAAAACCCTTCACACTCAATCTAACTAAATAACCATAACGTTCGACTGGCTTGCATACTCTACTTGATCGACGCACTGGCAATGCACTTTGAACAGTTCGCTCTTCACCACTTGGTACGGATGGGCGATGTCGTTGGCATCCATCCTTGCTTCGGGCTTGCTGTTCCAGTTGTCCTGGATCTGGTTGATGTGCGGCATCTTCGTCGTTTGTTGGGTGTCTGCTGCGTAGCTGGTAAGCATGTCGACAAACCGTATCTGAAGGCGTCTGCACAGTCACCATTCTAGCTCCAGAGGTCGATTTCACGATACCGGGCACCCACGTCTCTCTGGTGCCATAGTTACGAGCAAACACGCTGTCCCCAAGAGAGAACTCGTTCTTCCCTTCGGGTACTGCAACGCTGCTGGGAGGAAAACTGAGACCCAGTCGAGAACGTAGTTGATACCCGAGCAGCAGCTCTGATGGTGATTTTCCCGAGCTTCTCGGTGTTCTTCTATAGCTGAACAAAATACGTGCCAGAGTGGTGTCGAGGTCACTACCTCCAGCCTTCTTCAATGCATCCGTGATGGTGCGCAGAGCCCGTTCTGCCAAGCCATTTGATTGCGGGTGAAACGGCGCAGACCGTAAATGTGTTATGCAATTCCTGCGCACGAATTCAGCGAACTCTTTGCTCGTGAATGGTGTACCTTATCGGTGACCAGAGTGCGTGGTATGCCAAAACGGCTGAATACTGCACGCAAGCTTGTGACCGTAGATTCCGACGTTGCATGTCGTAACGGAATGGCCTCAATCCACTTGCTGTGTGAATCTACGATTACCAGGATCATCCTGCCTTGCACTGGCCCGCCGTAATCCAGATGAATTCTGGACCAGTTTTCACCAGTTGCTGGCCAATCGACTGGTTCACGTGTCCTTGGCATTGGTGCAGCTTGAATGCAAGATTGGCACGTCTGTGTGATGCGTTCGATATCCTTATCGACTCGTGGCCACCAGAACCGCGATCTTGCTAGAGCTTTCATTGCTGCTGTTTTTTGATGCGTCTCGTGGAGCATGAAGAGCAATCTTTTCCGTGCCTTCTATGGCACAATTACACGATGACCGTAGTAGATCAGTCAATGTGCCACAGATAACTCTAGCTTCCGGTCGTAGAAAGGGTGCAGGTCCCCACCCACTGTCTTCCTGCTTCTGGGCCAACCATCCAAGATGTACTTCTTTATTTGGCTCAGTTGAGGATCCGCAGCAGTGGTAGCTTGCAGTTCGGTTTGACTGACTGGTCCTTCGTCCAGATGTTCTAATGCTAGGACATACTCCGGCAACTCGTTCTGTGAGTGCATCGTCTTCTTTCATGCATAGGGGAAGTCGACTAAGTGCATCTGCAGTGAGTAAGGTCTTGCCGGGTATGCATTCCAGCTTGTAGCGATACCCGCCTAAGAGCAGTGACCAGCATTGGATGCGTGCTGCTGCCATGATCGGTGTTGGACGATCCGATCGAAGCAAACCTACCAGGGTTGGTGGTCAGTGACCAATGTAAACTCCCTACGAAGCAAGTAATCCCGAAAGCGCTTGACTCCGAACACTACCGCCAGAGCTTCGCGCTCCAATTGAGAGTAATTCTTCTCAGCTGATGTTAGCGTTCTGGAGCGGAATCTGATTGGTCTGTCATTCCCATGCACTCTGTGAAAGAGTAGCGCTCCCAATCCGCAAGATGAAGCATCGCATTCCAGACGAAGCTCCTTGGTCGGGTCGGAATGCGTCAACACCTTGGCATTCACCAACGCCATCTTCGCTTTGTTGAACGCTTCGCCTTGCTCATGTCACCAATGCCATGCCGCTTTCTTTTCCAATAGGTGGTAGAGTGGTGCTAATATGGTGGTCATGTTTGTTAGGAATCTACTGTAAAAGGGTAACATTCCTAGAAAGGAACGTAACTCGCTGATGTTCTTCGGAAGAGGCGCATCTTTGATGGCATGAAGATTCTTCTCCATGGGGTGAATCCCCTCTCCATCTATACGGGGTCCGAGGTACGCCACCAACTCTTCTTAAAGCAGCATTTTTGCTTGTTTACTTTACCCCATGTTCCCGGAACCGTTGTAGGACCGCTTCGAGGACCTTGTCATCGTGTCCCCTCTCTGCGAGAAGGACGTCATCTAGGTACGCTTGTACTCCTGGGATGCCATGACGAATGCGTTCTATGGCCCTCTGAAATTTTGCCAGTGCCGATGAAATTCCGAAGGGCAATCTGTTGAAGCAGTAGAGTCCACGATGAGTGTTTATGACTGTCAATTTCCGCGATTCTTCATCCAGCGGAACTTGATTGTACGCATCACAGAGATCTAAAGTCGTGAAAAACTGTCCTCCGTTGAGCGACGCGAACAGGTCCTCGAGCACAGGTAGTGGGTACTTCTCGACGGCGCAGACGGGGTTCAGCGTCACTTTAAAGTCTCCACACAAGCGAACGCTGCCATCCTTCTTCAATACTGGGACGGCGGGTGTGGCCCAATCTGAATGCGTTACTGGTGATATGACCCCTGTTTCAACAAGCCTGTCCAACTGTCTTAATACTTTATTACGCAGCGCGTATGGCAGTGGTCTCGCCTTGCAGAACTTAGGCACTGGACCTTCCTTCAGGCAAAGATGCGCAGGGGGTCCCTTTATCAGTCCCAGACCCGGTGTAAACAAGTCTTCGAACTCTCGCAGCAACGCTTGTAAGCCTTGAGGCTGCTGACTTGTACCTTCTCTCACGAGAGACTTAACACAGGAATCCCTTGTAGATTTATCTTCTGAATGAGATCTCTCCCGCACAAGCTTGGCCCCTCGCAGTCTAATACTGTCACTGCAGCCTCCACTGTTTCTCCACGGTATGAGACCTTCATTGGAATCTCTCTCAGGACTGGCAGTTTTCCAAGGTAGCAACTAAGCTTAACCCGGGCTTTCTGAATCTGTGGCAAAAATTTACAGTGTTTCTCGTACACTCCCCTTGGAACAACGCAAACTGGTGAACCTGTGTCTATTTCCATGATCAATTCAAATCCTTCCCAGCTGAACTTTCGCCTTACCGCTTCCACTAAACCTTCATCGGACTGCACTTTAAGCGTCGATATCTGTGACGTCAGACTGTCCATGGAATTTTCGGTATCTTCGGATACCTCACCAGTTACTGCCAGTGTCCTTCCTTTACGACTCTGGGGCTTTTTCCCACCCTGTCTCTGTCGAGACCTGCAATTCTTTGCTAAGTGGCCTTCCTTTCCGCACTTATAGCACGTGGCGTCACGAAATTTGCGGAATGATCCGAGCTACCGCAACGTCTACATTTCCTTGCTTTGCCCAACTTCTTACTTGAGCCGGCGTCTCTTTTGCTTTTAAGCCTATGCACCCCATCAGCTGGCTTTTCTCGCATGTTCTTCGCGTCATTATCCGCTGCCTCAGCTGCTACTGCAATTGCTTCCGCTTGTTGCAGTGTGAGATCCTTATGTGCTAGAAGCTGCTTTTGAACGTTCTTCGACCTAACTCCACATTCTATCCTGTCTCGGAGCATCCGATCCAGCATTGTCGAGAAATTGCAATTATGTGCAAGCCTTCTGATCTCAACAAGAAATGTCTGAATGGGTTCTGCCTCTAACTGAGAACGGTTGAAAAACTTGAAGCTTTCCGAAATTTTAATCGTCGTCGGACCGTAGGAGTCGTCCAAAGCGTTTACCACCTCGCTATACGAAAGTGCGTTCGGCTTCCGAGGTGCTACTCTTACGCTCAAAACTTCAATAGCCCGTGTGCCTAACGCAGACACTAGCAACGCTCTCTTCTGTGACTCCCCTGTCACATTATTTCCCTCAAAGTAGGCCTCTACTCGAACCAGATAAGCGTTCCACTTATCTTTCTCGTCTTCAAACGTCGGCAGTTGGTAACTCATTCTGAGACTGCGTGCACTCTAAGAAATTTCTCTGTTATTTTACGAAAAAAGTACAGGAAAACATAACCCAGACGCCGTCCGTAAAATAACAGAAAGGCAGTATAAGTCCTTCCAGCATTAGTCTGTAAAAATAACGGAAACTGCGTTATATTACACGTTTGTTTTAAATTGGTTTACACTCCTACTATTTTAAAAAGTAGACATTTCGTGTAATATTACACGGACTATGCAAATTGCTTTACAATCGTTATTGCAATTACTCATGATGTTACCACCACTATTGTTTTTCCTATTTTCTGTTAATCGTTCAATGCAACTAGAATCATGTACATCAGCTCCCAACCACCAAATAAATTGCACTTAATTTTCTGGCTGTATGGTATTTGCCGTTCGCATGAGGAGGAACCCATGGAAAGAACAGACGGAAGAGGTCAGGCAACACTCAAGCACATATCCGTGCAATAGCTTTTATTATGATTCTGTGCATACATTGAAAATACAGACAAAGAAAATACCGAACAGCTAGCTGTGTACCACAGTACGTATATGGATATATTATGCCCTAGAAAAACAATGAAAAAGAAGAAAACGCAGGCACCAAGTGCATACAGAATGAGTGTGCACCACAGACTGACACGACGCTGTTCTTTTGTTCACCTTTCGTGTAGGGCCACGCTGTCATCCGCGAGAGGAACGTGAGCTTCCTTGTGTGTCCACACTTCTGAGATCTATGTTTACGGTCAGCCAACTGCAGAAAAAATGAAGGACAATAAAGTAATGTCAACTTTGTATGATGCTTCATGACCCCACCGGCCCCAAGGTTCATGTACGACGCGTGGTGAGCAACTCACAAAAGTCCGTAACCCTCTACGCTCAAAAAAAAAAGAAAGGAAGAACCGTACTAGCGTTACCTCACACGCGAATCACAGTTTGCAATGAGGCGCTTCTTATCTTCCTTGTTTATTCCTGCAGGGTTAAGCCCACTAAAAAGATATTATGCAAAGCAAGTGCCTCACCGCCACTTAGCGTTCGCATCACATATCACAGGGTTCACAACACGGACATACCGTGACAAATCTAAGTTGGCGTCAGCCATAAGTTTGCACAGTTTAGCTAGAAGAGCTAACACTCGTGATGGAGAGTGCAGATTCTAAAACCTCGTGAATATTATTTACAAAAGGACATCAAATTGAGAACTCTAGCACAGCGGCATTCCCAACGGCACGCAACACATGTTCCGTGCCCGAAGACCAAAGGGAGATGCACGTTTCACTAAAGTACTCAGTCATTGTCTGATTTACTCACTTATTTGTCGTTCCAACGCAATTGAGTTCGAAGGAGCAGTGCCACCGTGCCAAACTTCACTTTCTAAGTTGTAGGCGTTGTAGGTTCTAGCGTCGTCTGCGAAACATCGCCACCCGACAAGTAGCAGCCACCTGCGCGTCGCGAATACAACGCCACCTGCAATATTGTTTCCGGTTTCGGTTTCATTTCATGCTGTTTCGACAATTAACAACAGGCGCGTCTTACCTGGAAGTTCGTTCAACTGTACAATAAGCGGGCCGGTCAGCCCACTGGTCGTTTCACACGATAGACGCCATCTTGGAACACGAAAACAGCTTTTACGCGGTAAAGGGCAATTACAGACACGAGCCGCAAAATTTTGCAGACTTTTGTCTGCAAAGTCGTCTTGTAAAATAAGGACACTTTTTACAGTGTGTTTCCGTTCCTTGTATGGAATCTCCTGTCCTCAGTGCTGAAGTCTCTCCGTCTCCGAATATCAGTGTCCCATGCTCGGTCGCCACTGTCGTAACTTCAGCCAAGGTGGAGTCTGGTGGAGTCAAAAACCAGGACACGTTCACTGTGTGCTTTATTCCCTTGAAAAACAGACAACAAACACGCGCTCGACCTTCGTCTTCGTCGTTTCCGTTGTAGAACGTGAAGAAAAACAATGTGCAAGTTTCCGGCGATGCCCAATCAAAAATAACAAAGACGGTTAAGAGCATCAGCTGTTTACTATATACATTAAAAACAAGACTTTCGTGCAGTAGGCTGCACTTCTTCAGGTTTGAGGACCTGTTACAAGTGGTGAAGCATATATCAAAAAACCAAGTCACATGGTACAAGAGAAAAGGGTAAGGGTGAAGAGAACTACAAACGCGATACAAATATCAACAAAAATGAAAATGAAAAACAAAACGCAATCAGTAGGAGGTGGCTCGACAAGGTCAGACAGACATACAGACGAGTCGGAGTTGTACGTGGAGGAAAACAGTGAACAGCACATGAATAGGCACAGCACCCAGTTGGCACAAAAGGCTTTAGAATGCGTACGGGGAATTAGGGCTCAAGGGCGAAGGATTGAGGACACACAGCACCTTGATGGCTAAGAGCTTCCAGACTCTGGGAAAGTAACGCGGAGTTGGTGTCTTACTGATTGTGTATCATCGTGTATGATGTGAAAAATGGCAGACAAGTGATAATACAATAAATACTGTAAATAGTGTAAAGACTCATAGTGTAAAGGACTGTAATGGACCGCCGTACACGTTGATGCCGTGCGGCTGTAACGTTGCAAATTTCGAAATGAAAAAGGATTCTCGATTTTTGCGTTTGATGTCATTAGCGTACCCGGATTCTAAAATGGTGATAAGTATATGCGTATGCAGATCATGTCCCGGAAGCTTAAAATGTAGCGATACAGGTGACTGGCGTTTATTAACAATATCTGATTTATGGCCATAAAATCTTTCACGGATGGTGTTACGTGTTTCGCCTATGTATTGTTTATTGCACAATTTGCATGTAATGAGATAGCAAACATTGAATGAGTTACAGTGAAGAGACTGCCGAATAGAGAAAACGAAACCATTAACAGTGCTACAGGTGGAGGTACATGTTGCAATAAATAAGCAAGTTTGGCAGCGGTTGCTGTTGCAAGGAGCGCAACCGGGACTCTGTTGATTATTGCGAGAGGAAGTGAGTAAGTCGCGTATGTTACGTGATCTCCGAAATGTAATAGTCGGAGCATTAGGGAAAATGTCTTTGAGACATTCATCGGCGTGGAGTATGTTTAAGTGGCGTTTGAACACAGATCCTACATTACGGAGTGTGCGGTTGTAAGGTGTAATGAAAGTACATTTATTATGACTTGATGCCTTATTGGATTCACGAGAAAGCAACCTTTCCCTGTCTAGGGAGGTGGCTCTGGCTAGGGCATTGTCGATGAGATCGTCGGGATATCTGCGCTCCTTGAAGTCATTGCACATGTCCTTTGCATGCTTCAAAAAATCTTGTGTATTGGAACATATGCGTTTTAAACGTGTGAGTTGTCCAAATGGAATGTTTCGCTTTTGGGTATTAGGGTGATGACTGTTGAAATGAAGGTACTGCCGTTTGTCAGTCGGCTTCTTATAGAGATCTGTGACGAGTTTACCCGACTCGAGAGAAACAGTGACGTCTAGAAAGTTGATTGAAGTACGAGAGTAGTTGCACGTGAATTTGATGGAATTGTGTCGTGAGTTAAAATGATCAAAAAATGAGAGTAGAGAGGTTTCGTCAGCTGTCCAGATGGCAAAAATATCATCAATGTATCGCAGGAATACTAATGGTGTCACTGGAAAAGACTCTAAGGCTCTTTGTTCAAAAAGGCCCATGAAGAGGTTTGCGTAATTGGGTGAAACACGGGAACCCATCGCTGCGCCCTGAACTTGGACATAATGTTTGTCGTTGAAAACAAAGTTGTTGTACTGCAAGACTAGCTCAAGAAGACAGATAATGGTTTTAGTTTGAAGAAGATCAGACGGAAAGGAGGAAAGAAAAAGCTCTACAGCGTTGACACCTTCATCATGGGGGATATTTGTATATAATGACGTCACATCCATAGTTACCAGTATAGCGTTGTTGAGGTTAGGAGAAATGTTATTAATGGAATTTATTTGGGCAAGGAAGTCGTTAGTGTCCTTTACATAAGAGGGAAGTTGTGGAGGAATATGCTTGATGCAGTGATCTAAGACGAGGGATATTTTCTCAGTCGGTGTATTAACACCCGAAATTATAGGCCTGCCAGGGTGGTTAATTTTGTGCATCTTAATAAGGAGAGAAAAAGAACCAGGCGTGGTGTTCTTTGGCTTAATAAAGTCTGCTATATTGCGCGGGAGAGAGTTGTCTTTGGTAAGTTCTAAGATCTTCTTGTTGATTATTTGGCAGAATAATGACGTCGGGTCGCCATCAAGAGGTCTGTAAAATGTCTCATCATCAAGGTGTTTGTTTGCCTCATCTATGTAGGCCGATGCATTCATAACGACTATTCCGCCACCTTTGTCAGCAGGTCTAATAATGATATCTTTACGTCTCTTAAGATTCATTAAGGCCGTCCTTTCTGCTTTAGATAAGTTAAAATTATTAGCGTTGTTATCAGTGACAGTTAGGCATTTAATATCGTTATAAACCGCTCTAATGTAATTGTCAATCATGGGGCTTGTTTTCGACGGGTCTGGTGTCCAGCTTGAGGGTTTCTTAAATGGTGTTATCTCTGTATGTTCACTGCCGTGGACTGCCGTGGACTGCGTTCACTGCCCTGTTGTGCCACTTGCAGGCCCGAGCAAGTCGGATTCTAGCCATCATCTTCTGTCTGTGCCTCCACATGCCACCCAGTGCGCACCACGTGACCTTAAATGTGACTCTACCTGCAACGCGTCTTCCGATGGTAATTACGTTTTTGTGCAGCCCTCAACTTCTTCGCCCCCAGTGCCCAGTGTGCGTGAATGTCCTCGTTTGGATACTGTGCACTGTGGACCGTTTTTTCCTACACCCTGTGCACCCCACTGTAAGTGCCATCCCTGTCTCCAGCTCGCCAGTTCGCCCGGTGTCCAACGACGGCCTTCCGAAGCCTACGTCCCCTTCGTCTTCGAGAGGGGCCACTTTCAGGAAACCAAGATTCCGCACCTCACGGTACAACACACGAAGCTCAAGTTCACGTTGACTCATCTCGGACAATTCAAAGTCCCCTTCTTTCCTGAAGGCTCGTAAATTGTTAGATAAGAAAGCAAGGTTTGTTTCCCACTCGTATTTTTATACCGATTGCATTAGACAACACGTTGTTCCTAAAGGTTTGCTGCTGAGTGCATGTTCCTCATTTAAATTTCAATCTCCCCGTAATTCCAAAAGTTGGTCCAATATCTTGACCCATGCTTCCATAAGCCTCATCAGAATTTCACAGAATGAAGCCTCACATGTCATTAAGGACACAGACAATCAACTTCGACAACTTAGCCGTGTACTATCGCCGGATGAGCTGGATGAGCTGCGCTCTTTTTGTGTCCGTAAACTTTCTGTCCTGCAACGCACTAAGTCCAAGAAGGCGAAACGCGACGGCATTCAACTCACTCCGATTGAGGATCTTGATATTTGCGATGCTTTGACACCTCATACATATCCCAGTTCAGCTACAAACAACATGGTATTCAATCTCGCTAACATACCATTAAACAAAGCAGAAGTAAATGTGTTATCCAAAGGTCTCACCTTTGTGCCCACCCCTCCCAGCACTGACAATTTCGAAATCCTAAATGACCTTCTGAGCTTAGGTCGTAGAATGCACCTGCAGACGTTTTTCCACGGCAGTGAACATACAGAGATAACACCATTTAAGAAACCCTCAAGCTGGACACCAGACCCGTCGAAAACAAGCCCCATGATTGACAATTACATTAGAGCGGTTTATAACGATATTAAATGCCTAACTGTCACTGATAACAACGCTAATAATTTTAACTTATCTAAAGCAGAAAGGACGGCCTTAATGAATCTTAAGAGACGTAAAGATATCATTATTAGACCTGCTGACAAAGGTGGCGGAATAGTCGTTATGAATGCATCGGCCTACATAGATGAGGCAAACAAACACCTTGATGATGAGACATTTTACAGACCTCTTGATGGCGACCCGACGTCATTATTCTGCCAAATAATCAACAAGAAGATCTTAGAACTTACCAAAGACAACTCTCTCCCGCGCAATATAGCAGACTTTATTAAGCCAAAGAACACCACGCCTGGTTCTTTTTCTCTCCTTATTAAGATGCACAAAATTAACCACCCTGGCAGGCCTATAATTTCGGGTGTTAATACACCGACTGAGAAAATATCCCTCGTCTTAGATCACTGCATCAAGCATATTCCTCCACAACTTCCCTCTTATGTAAAGGACACTAACGACTTCCTTGCCCAAATAAATTCCATTAATAACATTTCTCCTAACCTCAACAACGCTATACTGGTAACTATGGATGTGACGTCATTATATACAAATATTCCCCATGATGAAGGTGTCAACGCTGTAGAGCTTTTTCTTTCCTCCTTTCCGTCTGATCTTCTTCAAACTAAAACCATTATCTGTCTTCTTGAGCTAGTCTTGCAGTACAACAACTTTGTTTTCAACGACAAACATTATGTCCAAGTTCAGGGCGCAGCGATGGGTTCCCGTGTTTCACCCAATTACGCAAACCTCTTCATGGGCCTTTTTGAACAAAGAGCCTTAGAGTCTTTTCCAGTGACACCATTAGTATTCCTGCGATACATTGATGATATTTTTGCCATCTGGACAGCTGACGAAACCTCTCTACTCTCATTTTTTGATCATTTTAACTCACGACACAATTCCATCAAATTCACGTGCAACTACTCTCGTACTTCAATCAACTTTCTAGACGTCACTGTTTCTCTCGAGTCGGGTAAACTCGTCACAGATCTCTATAAGAAGCCGACTGACAAACGGCAGTACCTTCATTTCAACAGTCATCACCCTAATACCCAAAAGCGAAACATTCCATTTGGACAACTCACACGTTTAAAACGCATATGTTCCAATACACAAGATTTTTTGAAGCATGCAAAGGACATGTGCAATGACTTCAAGGAGCGCAGATATCCCGACGATCTCATCGACAATGCCCTAGCCAGAGCCACCTCCCTAGACAGGGAAAGGTTGCTTTCTCGTGAATCCAATAAGGCATCAAGTCATAATAAATGTACTTTCATTACACCTTACAACCGCACACTCCGTAATGTAGGATCTGTGTTCAAACGCCACTTAAACATACTCCACGCCGATGAATGTCTCAAAGACATTTTCCCTAATGCTCCGACTATTACATTTCGGAGATCACGTAACATACGCGACTTACTCACTTCCTCTCGCAATAATCAACAGAGTCCCGGTTGCGCTCCTTGCAACAGCAACCGCTGCCAAACTTGCTTATTTATTGCAACATGTACCTCCACCTGTAGCACTGTTAATGGTTTCGTTTTCTCTATTCGGCAGTCTCTTCACTGTAACTCATTCAATGTTTGCTATCTCATTACATGCAAATTGTGCAATAAACAATACATAGGCGAAACACGTAACACCATCCGTGAAAGATTTTATGGCCATAAATCAGATATTGTTAATAAACGCCAGTCACCTGTATCGCTACATTTTAATCTTCCGGGACATGATCTGCATACGCATATACTTATCACCATTTTAGAATCCGGGTACGCTAATGACATCAAACGCAAAAATCGAGAATCCTTTTTCATTTCGAAATTTGCAACGTTACAGCCGCACGGCATCAACGTGTACGGCGGTCCATTACAGTCCTTTACACTATGAGTCTTTACACTATTTACAGTATTTATTGTATTATCACTTGTCTGCCATTTTTCACATCATACACGATGATACACAATCAGTAAGACACCAACTCCGCGTTACTTTCCCAGAGTCTGGAAGCTCTTAGCCATCAAGGTGCTGTGTGTCCTCAATCCTTCGCCCTTGAGCCCTAATTCCCCGTACGCATTCTAAAGCCTTTTGTGCCAACTGGGTGCTGTGCCTATTCATGTGCTGTTCACTGTTTTCCTCCACGTACAACTCCGACTCGTCTGTATGTCTGTCTGACCTTGTCGAGCCACCTCCTACTGATTGCGTTTTGTTTTTCATTTTCATTTTTGTTGATATTTGTATCGCGTTTGTAGTTCTCTTCACCCTTACCCTTTTCTCTTGTACCATGTGACTTGGTTTTTTGATATATGCTTCACCACTTGTAACAGGTCCTCAAACCTGAAGAAGTGCAGCCTACTGCACGAAAGTCTTGTTTTTAATGTATATAGTAAACAGCTGATGCTCTTAACCGTCTTTGTTATTTTTGATTCGTTTCCGTTGCTAAGAAAAACGATGATACAGAAGATATTCGACGTTACAACACGAAGGAAGCGAAGGCGTTACGTTAACTTACACCCTTGAGCGCAGTACCAGCGGCATGGCCGAGTGGGCTAAGGCGTCCGCTCGTTGGTGGTAACCAAGGTCGTGCTGAAGACTGGGAGGTGGTGGGTTCGAATCCTACCGCCGGCTGTGCTGTCTGAGGTTTTCCCTGGGTTTTCCGAAGACTTTCCAGACGAATGTTGGCACAGTTCCCCCTGAAGTCGGCCCAGGACGCATACTAACCCCCCTGTCCCCCACTCCTTCCTGCTATCCTCTCTCCGTCTGTTCACATCTGTACGTCGCTCATAGCCATAGTTGCTTCGCGGCGCTAACATGTCCCAATCAATAAAAAAAACCTTGAGCGCAGTGGAACTTTTATACTTCGCAAACAAAGAATTAACGTTTTGCTGATTTTCAGGTACCTCATTAACAAAAATTTTACGGCACAAAATGCTTATATTTGTCTTAGAGTGCAACGTTTTAGACATAATAATGGTCGGTTCCAGGAGGACATACGAGGCAAATGTATCATGCTTGTGGGAGGCAAGTTGGATTGCGGTGGACCTGCGGAACGGAAGGTCAGTCGCAGGAATGGGGAAACCCTTGCTAAGGTAAGTACACTGCAGTGAGTAGTCGTTGTGAAGTATAATTATCTACTCTAAAATTACCTGAAGCAGGGTGTCTTTTCTTTCATCTGCTGCCTGTTACTGTTGTGTAACCGTAGGCTTATAGGTTATCCTTTACCCAGGTTGTTCCAAATGTTGGGAAATTAAATTTTGTAATATTTCTTCCTCACCGAAGCAAGAAACAGGAACAAGCTGTTGCAGGTTAGGTTCGGTGTGTGTAATTCGGTGCGCGTAATTTCGATGAACATTTGCTACGGCATGACCACATTTCTTAAAAAGGAGTATTGCTTCGTCTGACCTACAGCCTACGCACTCTCTAGTATGATACTGATGTTGATAAAGCGCGAAAGAACAGGACGGAGAAAAAAAAGAAAAAAAAAAGACGCACACGGACGGAAAAGTACTTCTCTTCCGAATACTTTTCTAAGCACTGTGGCGGCTACGAAAAACGACGAAGCCGTCGAGGAGGAAGAGAAAAATAGGACGAAGGCGAAGGCGGAGGGAAAAGGCAGCGCACGATGGACACTTAGCAGTTGGAGCTTGGGCCAGCTGGGTTTGGAAACTTGGTTGTGTGCCTGGCAGTCACCGTAGATAGTTGAAGAGTAGAACGTTACGGGTGTCGCAGAAATTCGCGTGGAGGACTGGGAATTCTGTGTGTGTGCTTTAGCAACTCGGAGGTAATAAAAAAAGCACGGTTCGCACTGCTGCGCGTCATTACATGCAGGCACCTGCATGCGAAATAAGGAATGCGCTGGACTGTTCATATACATGCGAGCACCGTAGGTCTCATCCAATGTGCGCGTTTCACAAAGCGTTGCGGTGGAAAGTTTGAAGTCCACGTATGAGGCCGGCGTGACACAACCTGATGTTAGTATGAGTGCAATCAAAGTGTTCAAGAGTAATTAGTCCTTCATCTTGCAAGCTACATGCGCTCGATGTTCCTCCATGCGCTCCAGAGGACATGTTGAAATTCTCACACAGAGAGAGGGAGATGCGCCTCAACACGCGTGCGTTGAACAGCGTTGAACGCGTGCACCTGAACACGCGTGCGGTTTGTTCGCGCTTGCGGCTTGGTGCATGCGCCGGAAGAAGTTCAGCTCAGCCGAACTCCTTACGTACTGCTGCTCACAGCCTTGCACGTGTCCGTCTGCACGCTAAATTCTTCAGTGATCATGTACCAAATAGTCCAACAGTCAACGCTTCGTATTATTACACGGGCTCGTCATTTTCGTAATCGCGGAAGGATTGGCACATTATGGGCAAAATGGGCTTGCCCGTGCCGCCCGTATATAGGGCGCCCGTATTGGTCCAGTGAGGAGCTGAACTTTTCACGTGGGACAAATATTGGCAGCCCATATGGGACCGAAATTGGATGAGGTGGAAGCCAACATTGGGCCAGTATTGGTGTGCTAACTGGGGTCGTTAAAAGCCTTTCCGCAGAGTGCCTCCATAACAACCAGAATCAGCCCACGCGCTACTGCGCTGGCTCGCCAGTTCTACCGGCACCGTCCTAACGTGAGACCACAGTACCTGTGGTGGCCTATCCGCTCCTGCCACGAAAGAGAACGATGACGTGCCTGGGCTACCGCGCACCACTGCGCCAGCCAGTTCTACCGACACCGCCCTAGCGTGAAGCCACGAACATCGGCCCGCTGGTACTTTTCATGATTGCCGGTCAGGGCTCATATAGAGGAACACCACCTCCTCTACATTTGGCGGCCCGCACGAGCAAGAACACGCCACCTGACCCCGTGGAGACCGTTCCACCGCTCCGGCATTCTCTTTCCAGTCCATCGTCTGAGGACAACAGCTCGTCAGCCACCAGCACCGGTCACAGAGCCCTGGCAGCATCCCTCCAACTGCTGAAACAAGTGAGCCACCCCGCCACTTCTTTCCACTGAGGCCACATCCCGCGACGTCCACCGTTCCCTGGCGTTCTTCCCCTGCCGGGCGCGACAGTAGAGCCTCGAGCTCGCCTACCGGCGGCAGCCGACACCACGGCACCATGAGCCGGCTCCTCGGCAGTTGGGACATGTTGCCCTGCCTGAACATGTGCCCCGGCTGCCACGCGCTACTGTTCTGGCTCGACAGTTCTACCGGCACCGCCCTATCGTGAGGCCACACATATCTGCCCGCTGGGACATTCCATCATCGCCGGACAGGGCACCGTATAGAGAAAGATCCTCTCGCCTACAAACACACAGCAATACGTGTCACCGCATATGCTACCCTTGCACCCCCCCCCCCCGAAGATAAATGCGCGACGAACTGACATCGACAGACGCAGAATCGCAGGTATCAACAGACGCACTTAAGACTCCACAAGACGCTAACATTGCTTGACCAACATTAACTCCATCACGGGCTCACGAGGTGATTTCCAGTACCAGATACCACTACGCGAATGCTGCTTCGCGGGAAAGCACTGGCTGCAGGTAGGCCGTCTTGAATCTCAGCACACTGCGGTATCGCTACAGTGAACGCCTTCCAAGAAGAGCCTAAAAGGGAATGGCTAAAACAACTACGAAACCAAGGCTGAAAGTCAATGACCGCCCCTGAAGCAATTCCTGCTGCTCGTTACCCAATCAGGGGCTATGTGTAGGGGCTACAATGAGAAAATCAAACAAGTGACGGATCTGCACCACTCTCATGTGCATCTGGTGGCGTGCCCACGGCTGGAGCTTTCCTCCTCCTTCGCATCCGATCCCGCTATACCTACACACGCGCCCAGTCTTCATGCTTGGCCATACTCCGATCTCTGGATGCACTACTTGGGGAAACAGAGACGGAGGAGGACGTTATGGGCTCGCAGCCACATCCGATGCAACGCGCTGACTTCACCAATGTGACGTGGCAACCTCCATCGTCGAAACCCGTCGAAGGTTGGTCGAAAGAGCTCTGCTCAAGTTTTGGGAGTTCGTCGACACTCAACGGCGGACAAGAGTGTGCTGCTTTCCAGCAAGACCTTCCTCTTTGCATTTTTCATTATGTGTAGTAAGAAGGGACTAATTTATGTTATGTGGTCTCCTTGCAAGGAATTATTGCTCAATGCACATTGTCTTCCACTTTTGGGCAAAAAAAAAAAAAGGACTGGCTCAACTGTCTAATACCCAGGGTGTCGCACCTGCAATGATCATGGAAACTATTTGTCATCGAATCAGAGCCGTTTATAAGCGTTCATAAGCGTCTCTGCATGAGATATGCACGTAGCCCTTTGAGATGTGCATATTCCATTGCCAGTGAAGACAGCCTGCTTTAAGTGCGAGACGGGTTAAACGTGGGCCGCGCGTTTCTTGGTGGGAACACCTCAGTAAACATAACGTTCGCACACGATATTTGACTCGATCCCTCAGGACGCACGTGGAATGAACATTATATTTTACTATATGCTGCGACTGCATTGTGGTGCTCCCGTCCTCGACGTTGAAATATCATACACTGTTAGAAAACAGAAAAAGAAAGAAAAGAAAAACGTTGTTTGAAAAGGTGGTAACCGACTCTCTTCCCACCCTGGCTGGGGCGCCATCTTTCACGCGACAAGATACGTATGGTGGTAATTGAGCCCATCTACCAGCCATAGTACACCAGTTTATTACATCGCACGACGATAATTTCACGGAGAGACAGTATCATCGTATTTGAGGGGTAATTTATGTATAAAACACGGTCTGCAACACTGTTTTATCGCAGTCGGAACGTTGTCTCTTGTGGTGACATATTTTCTATGTTATGGTTACTACGATGAGGAAGCATCCGAACCCTTACATGCAAGATCGCTTTTCAGATGAAGAGGACCTCGGAACAGAATTGGTCGCAGCCTATTATGTAATAGTATCTGTTCCCCGGTAAATTGCTCCCGCATTTGTGATTCACACAGGTTCCTTACTCGATGACAATACACATACTTGTCATTATGTGGCGGTAATCTGGACTACCTTCTGGCGTAACACCTCTGCTGTGGGAGCGCGACCTTGCGCACGAAGTTTGCATATTTGTAAGCGCGGCTGACTTTTGTTTGCGTCTCTCCTTTCGTGATAATAAAATAATAATAGTACAACAACAATAAAACGTACACTATTAACATATTTCGAGGAAGTTGTACTGTTCATAGCTGGAACGCTATAGGCCCTCGGAAAATCTATTTGTGCACTTGAAGGGTATAAATTTGACACCCATGGCGGTAATGTTAGGACCCACGAGCGGAGTTGAACAGTACCACTCTGCCAATTGGATGAACTTCACGCATTTGTAGACTAACATTTGTGGCCAGCCATTGCCACTCTTAAACGTATAACATTCACCATCTTCTTTTGGAGTGTAACGACGTGTAACCATATGAATTACCGATTAATCGTCAAATAGTACCGTTAATGTCACCGAATATTTATTTATTAGATTTCCATGTTATCAAGCCCACAACATGCAGTAGCGTCAGTAGAACCTCAAAACTAACATGAATCAGGCACTTGGCTACCACTGATATCTGTTTTTGTGCTTGTTCTCGTGCGCAGAGATGACCGCACTTAATAAACGATGCCATATGTGTACGTGTCTCGCAGGAGCTGGATGCCATTTTCTTTGAAGTTAATGCACACTGTCGTACAGATGTAAAAGGAGCACTGGAGACTCTGACGAAGTAAGTTTGGGGACAGTAAGTGTGAAAAGACGTTTATTTCTTGGATGGTTTGGTTAACCTCTTGTGAGAGCGCAGTGTGTTATTGATATGTTTAGGTGCAGCTTTCCTAACAAGTTGTGATGCAAAATTTCGTTAACTTACGCTGAGACTCGAAAACGAAACATGTCTATAGGATTCTACTAATTCTATTCATGCTGTTTCAAAACACGCCTCAAATGTCGGACGTGCATACATGCATTAACGTCGTGTAGTCGTTTTTCTCTTACATTCGTAGCTGTTAAGGAGTCCTCTCGAGTTATGTCTCCGAGTGTCCTATTCAGCGAAGTATGAAGCGTCACAATATGTGGTCATTGTTTGCAGTTTCAACGATCAGAAATCGCATTATCTTAAAGTAGAGACCAAAACGATCACAAATAATAATCATCTAAACTTTTAGACGTGCTCAACATTCTCAGCGATCGTACAAGAACCAGCCTTTCTTACTCAATTCAATCCATTGCTAGCTCATTTTAAACCAGTGGCCACGCCATTTAATCAAATTATCAACCAGTTTAATCCAGTGCAGTGGTTACTCAGTGAAATCAATCTAATTTGCAAATGTATACATATCCGTTGTGAACATCTTTACGACTGGGACTTTCATGATTACGCCCATGTACCATCAAAAATCTGGACTGGGACTATTTCAAAGTGGTTTATTGGACAGGCCCCACTTTGAATGTGGGACCTCTTAGTCAGTAGGACCAAATGAAAGCAGTAGAACCAGTGAAGCAAGTGTAATTGGTCCAGTGGTCCCCTCTGCTACGAGGTCCCGGGTTCGGCCACCTATCAGCTGGGACCACTGAATGCATGACCGGAAAACATGCGTAGAAATGCACATATTGTTGGAGTAAATATTGTTTATTCTGCTGCATACACTGAGCAGAAAGAAATAATCAATACACCTATATGTACGTACCGCATAGTATACATAGAGGTGTATTGATTATACGTACTACGGTAGCATACCTGTGATCACTCACTGTGTCTAACTAGGCATATGATTATGACGGTTGGCTGTGCGATGCACTCACGGACAGCAGGGAGCACGGCGTTTTGTTGACCACCTCACATTTTCTATTTCCTCAGAGAAGATGACACACCTGTTCTCCATGCAGGTCGCGACATGTACACTCTTCCTCTTCACCATATGCTCGAAATCTTCAGACTCTTCTCATCCTGTTTCTCAAGTTCCCCCTAGATTTCTAAAATGGAACATCTAATCCGGAAGTCCTCTGGCTATTACTACTACATGTAATAGTAACCAAAGCATCACGGACAGCACTGATACCTACTAACATCAGAACAAGCACTATGTGCGGCCCGTTTGGCCTATAATCGTCCGTTACTTTCCCGAACGCCAATGTGTTTCAAAGGAATCGCTGTCATAGCATTGTCTTAGAAAGCGCACTAAATTACACGCAAATGCTGAACAGGAAATACACGATCCCTGCCACGGCAACCGAAGAGAAAACCAACTTGCTGCAACGCTGCTTCCGATTTTCCGAGTTCCACGCCGCTCTCGCCCCGCTTCCCAGATATTCTACGCTGTCGCCATCCCATCGTTTGAATGGTTTGAATTTGGAGTGAAAGCCACCCGCCGCACCATGGCGTCATCATAGTTATTTATTGCATCAGCCTCCGCGGTTAGCTTTTCTTCTTTGTTTTTATGTTTTCATTTGTTTAGCTCGTTTTTGGGTCATTCCACGCCAAACGTCCCAGAGGTGACGCTCGACCTTCGTCGATTATGTTGTAAAAATTCATACCGATGTTTTACTTGGAGAAAACCACTAAAACTAAGGTTTTAGATGCCATCGCTGAATAGTTGTCCCTAAGCTTAAAATCTGCTTAAGGTTACGGGGTTAGCCTCTGACCACCCCTGCAGTCTACGCATGACGCCACCAAAATTATGGATATACCGCAACTGTTTTCGTGCCTCGACAAGGAAGAAGTTAACGATGAAAGATGAAAGTCACTGAAAAGGCTAGCCAGCTGTAGGACTCGAACCCACATCTTCTGGATTGCCGGTCCACGGCTCTACCAATTGAGTTTCTTGAGATTTCATGTTCTTTCAAGGAAGAAGTGTTCGTCTACCTATCTGAGGCTCGCAAATATTCTGGCTACTCACCATATGTATCCTAAAGGGGTTGCGAAAAATGCAAGCAAAGTTTCGCATTTTTTCTAGGCTATATCGCTAGTAGTAAAGAGACGAAACTATTTTTAACGTTGCTATACGAATGGGTACTACAACCCAAAAAAAGTCTGGTTGAGATGTTAAACACAATAAGAGGAGAAGAAAGTTCGCGCACATGCGACTTTCTCGAAAATACGGCAAATTTAACCGTAAATAACAAACATGGTGGAGCGCAAAAAGAAGTACAGTGAAAGCTGGAAGAGAGTATCATGCCCAAGGAACACAAGGGGAAAGTTTTAAAACAGTATATTTTTTATAGCGGAGAAAATATTTATATATAGTTTGTCCGGAGTTCTGACTCGAAAAAATGCATAAAACCTGACGAGAGAGGTCATATCTACGCAGTCCGTGAAACACAGAAAAAGATAAACGTTGGCCCAGTCAAAATTGCAATATACGCAATACGTTGCGCACACTGGTAAACGGTTACGTCGTACAGAGCAGTCGATGATGTGTAAATCCAATGTTCTGAACTTCAATGTTCTGATGAACTTACAGGAGAGAAATTAGTTTTATTTTTCAACGTAATCTCCAGCTGCACTAATCCCCTTGTCCCAGCGCTTCACGAGGGCTTTGATGCCACCAGCGTAGAAATCCTTACCGGCGCGTAGCAGCCATGATAGCACCGCATTCTTGACCTCATCGTCGCAGCTGAAGTGGTGGCCCCCAAGGAACGCCTTCAGTGGCCCGAAGAGATGAAAATCGCTGGGGGCGAGGTCTGGACTGTAAGGGGGATGTGACAGCAACTCCCAGCCAAGTTCCTGTAAGGTGCGTGTCGTGACATCCGCGGTATGCGGGCGTACATTGTCCTGTAGGAGGAGGACTCCTTTGGTGATGAGGCCCGGCCGCTTTTCCTTCAGCGCCTTATGCACATCCCTGAGAACCTGGCAGTAATATGCACTATTGATCGCGCTATATTCACTACTGATATCGAGACATGTTATCCGTCGGTCCTTGAGGATCAGGCGCTCCACAAGTTTGATGTTCTCAGGAACTCTGACACTGGGCTCTGAGCCGCCTGGGCCGGGATCGTCCAGCACTGATGCACTGCCGTCTCGGAAACGTTTGCACCACTCACACGCTTTGCTGGGGCTAAGTGTATCGTGGCCATACAGAGCCTGAAGTCTTCTGTGAATTTCATATGATTTTACGCCTTCATTCACGAGAAACTTTATGACAATTGGTTGTTTGATGTGCGCGCTCAACTCGTTATCGGCCACCTTGTCCAGCACGTGCCTTGTATTTTGCACAAACTTTGGACCACGATGTGGTGAAGGCGGAGGCCTGTCGTGTGTGAAAACAACGAAAAAGTAGCAGCGCAAGTCATTTGTACACTCAGGAGACAGAAAGTCCCGGTTTGACTTGAACGCCCCTCGTATTTCCATATGTGGCTTGAAATGCATGGAAAATAGTAATGGGATATCATAATGGCCATCGGTAGTCAGAAACACCATATACCGCTCCATGAAGCAGCGGTGTAGTCGCGTAAAGTCAGGCATGATCCGCATCATGAGAATAGTCATGGAATGTCATTGGTAGTGATGGAACACTGTACGAAGCAGCGATAGTGGCATGAAGTCCAGCCATGAGCGGAATATAAAAATAGTCATGAAATGTGATAATCACCAAAAGCAGCCTTGAGGCATCGCATGACACTGCAAAAACCGGGGTTTTTGATCAGCAGTCATAACCTCATGATACATGGGAGTAGTCATGAATGTCCCACTCAGGACCATTTCCATGACGAATATGGTACATTTGAAAATTGGACGGATTAAATTGAGTGACCATTGGATTAAAATGATTGAAATTCCGGATTTAATTGGTTGGTGATGGATTAAATTGGTCGACTCATGTATGAACTCACATGTCTCATGTATTGACCAGTATCCATAACTAGAGCATGTTCTCATATTCTTGCTAACTCGCCATACAGCAGGATGTTATACGGAGAACGCCGCCCAGTACCAGGAGGCACGAGCGCCATAGTGAGCGGGAACGCACAAATGTAAGTCGAACGACGAGATATACAGGGTGTTGAACGAGTGAGTGGTATCTAATTATTAATATACGTTTGATAAAGATAGGAAACCTTCTGCCTCACACATGTGAAGATTTCTGCCACCTATATGGCCGGTTTGCATGAGTGTACCTCATTAATTAGGCTAATTATCTTAATTGAACTCAAAATTTTGCCAAGGAAAGGTAACTTCTATTGAGTTAATTCGGAAGTTCGTGGCCATCACATGTTACTCCTGTCATAATATAAAGTTTCTTCAACTATTCCCCAATTCTTTGACACCCGAAAACTTGCCATCTCTGCAAGCGCGCTTTCGGATTTCGCTGTGCCGGTACTATCAGCACGGTCCGAAGGCACTCCCACTGCACATGGAAACGGGATGATAAAAACAGAAAAGATGGAGGGTAGCGAGCGGGCGGCAATCGCGAATTTTGCTTTGGCAAACCTTTTCTGTTCGCAGCCGTCAGTTACTGATACCCACGGCAACTTGGCCGATCGCGTGCCTTGACGAGCGAATGATCTTCTGTTGTTATGTGTTTTCGGGTGGTCAAATTTTTGTGGAAACATTGTGAAACACCTTGTATGTGTGACTGAAATGCTGTGTTGTGGCCATAGGCTTTTTCATTAACGCAAAAAAACGTTACCTTTCCTTGGCAAATTTTGATTTCCTTTGCAAATCAGTGGTGCAGGTCAAGCTTTACAAGCTTTCAGGGTGTAGATCGATAAAATAAGAACCTGGGTAATCCCTGTGTGCTCCAGTACTGAGAATTCTCAACGGTTTTATTCGTAATAAGGGCGCGATCTTCTCGCGTTTGAGTTTTCATGGTGAAGCTCCAGCACAGCCTAAGGGGATATATGCTTTCCTCTTGCCAGTTTCCTCGCAGTTTTATCTATACGCCACATGTTCGTGTAGTTTGGGAAGCGTGACACCTCTGGTTGGAGGAGTATTTTTTGTTCTCAAACGCAAGCTAACAACCACTGGTGGTTTCTAGTAATCTCCATAACTACCACAAAAAACATATTTTATAATGGAGCACAAAGAGTAATCTATAATTATTTTTACATTTCGACCGCACGCAATTCACCGTTATCTCACGGTTAGTTGGTCGGGGATTAGTGGGTTGGTGCGAAACTATCTGACGCATCAATGGGAACATCGTTTTCAAGGGATAGGTGTACACGTGAGGAGTCTGGGCAGAATGAAACGAGGGTGAAAGACCGATATTGCGAGGTGAACTGCATTCATTGAATTTTTTTCCAAGTTACAATTTTTTGTGGGTGCTATTTTGATGTGCGATGCGATCATAGACAACTAGTTTGAGAGAGGCTTCTAACTGGCTCACTTCACTGGGTCACTTTAAAGTGGGAACCAGTTTCCCAAAGTTTGCAATTAGAATGATTTGGGATACAGTGTATTCAATTTGCTTTCAAGCAATCCGTTGTGAAGCCTCATTGGCGTTTTGCTCTTCCTCCCGCGGATGAGGAAAATAAAAGTGAAACTGAAATTGAAATTTTAAAGTGCAGCAAAATTTCCTAGACAGAAACTGTTTTCCGTGACAGGTAGTTGGATTGCCTCCTCTAGTCTCGAGACTTGACTAAGAATGCTGAAGGAAAGTTTACGGAACACGCTTCGGCGCATTCCTTTCACGGAGTAAGACGCTTGCAGTGAATGGTATTGTACTTAAGGCGGGGTCGCATAGCCTCGATTTGAGCAGCAGCAGCAGAGGAGAGCAGCACAGCAGCAGCGGAGTAGCAGAACTGCAACGACACGAGCGGTCCAATAGCACTGGGCGAGAGCAGCAGCGCTGCCGAGCGGCAGAAATTCCCTGCTGCTTTGCATTAAACATATCCCCCCCCCCCCCCCCCTGCTGCTCCCGAACTGAACTTTTGGTTGCTCTGCAGCCTGAGCAGCCCATCTCGCAAGACAATCAGGAGGTTCGTTGGTGTTGTTTTCATTCGACGGTGTTTAGGGTTAGCAGGGCGGTGACGGCTGAAGGTTTGTGTCTGGTTGTTTTGTGATTCGTACCTGAAGAACTTAACACGCTTGTGATTACCAGTGGTTTGGGGTGAGTGTTTAATCATCGGTACCGCATGAAGTGCGCAATCGGGACATACTTCAGTTCATTTATTTCACTATTTGCAGCTAATAAAGTGTTCGACAAAAAGTGCGTGACACATATGTTGTGCCAGAGTTGCAGATAAAATGTTTGCTTGTTTTCTGGTAAGTACTTTATAACCCGTGAGTTGATAACGTACAGGCAAATTACTTCAACGGCCATCCTGCGTGAAGACCATACCAAACACATTTCCTGTGGGGATCGACGACTTACGAGCTAGGTTGCTGTAAATGAAACTGACCCTTGAAAAAGGTTCGATAGAGATAGACAATGAGCTCGCTATCTTATGAAAACAGGCAGAAACTAGCGATGACTAGCGCAAGAGGCCTTTGTTTTCGTTAGACAGCTTTGTTTCACTAGCAGCAACGTATACACATTTGAAAGTCGCAATAAATCAAAATATCCAACCCTAGTAACGAGGCGACATTTATACGACAAAATCTTGTAGAAGAGTATCCGTACAACCACAGCAGAGGCTGTTCTGCACGGCAGTGCGAAAGGACTAACCTACGTTGAATGTCACGAGACTCAGACCACCACCACAATCATTTCACAGTCCACTTGTGAACTACAGATCCGTAGTATATCTCACACACTTGAGCCTTTCACATAGAATTGCATTCCTACGTGGGTGTACTAAAAGGCTTAGCTACTGCGTACGCCTTCGGAATGTTCGCAACGTAAACAATGTCGTAGTTGCCAACACGTTTTGCACCTCTATACGCCGCTGCTGGCGCTAATTCAAAACGAAGCTATGGGGCGCCTCTAGCAGCAGAGCCGCGGCAGCAGAAAACTGCTCCACTGCCATGTTGCCGTGCTGCTGCCGGTGCTGCACCACTGCTGCTTTGCTGCTGCTGCTCACATAAAGCTATGGGACCACGCCCTTACAGCGCTATATGCCTAGGCACTGTACATGTTGAATTGAACTTTACAGGGTCAGCACGGCTGTGGTTCAACTATCACTGACTGGCCCGAACCCGCAAACCCGCTGCCTCACAACAGACCTTCAGACTTTGACCTCATTAACCATAATACGTGAACACATAGGACGGCTATTCCCTTCTGTTCTGGGGAGGAATTTCACGTTGACATATCAAGGTAAGCTTCGAAGGTAAAAGCCTTGCAAGAAAGAGTGCAAAATTTCCAGCGCTGCATAATCTGGAGCAAGCAAAAGGCAGCGCAGTAATACTTGTGCGACACGAATAATCAGAAGAGAGAGAAGTAAATGGTAGATGACATAATTTAAGAATGTGTGCAGATACCAACTTCCTTCGCGGAAGTTGTTCACAATCATTTGAAAGCACGCTGTTGTTGGAGACATTTGTTCTGCGAAAGCTCTCATATTGTTGGCGTACTTACCTCGTACTGGCGAACATGTTTAAAAAACCTCGTGAATTTAATCTCGCGTGGAGACTCCGATTATTCTTATTTCGGCACCGAATGTGTTCTCACGGGCTTTCCTGGGCTTCCCAGAGACGCAGAAAAGTGTGTGTTTCATATGAAGGTGTCTCGGGACACACTAGTCCTCGCGAGCCCCCAGAGATACCCCTTAAGGAATCACATAGCACTGCTGGTATATTTCCATAAGAAACAATTTTGCCACAAAACAGTTTGTTGGACCAGCTCCCGTGGCATAGTTGTTAGGATGATCGCTTTCCACGCCGAGACTGGGAGGTGACACGGGTTCGAATCCTGTCATCGGCTGTGCTGTCTGAGGTTTTCCGTGGGTTTTCCGAAGACGTTCCAGACGAATGTAGGCACAGCTCCCCCTGAAGACGGCCCAGGACGCATACTAACCCCTCTGTCCCCCACTCCTTCCTGCTGTCCTCTCTCCATCTGTCCACGTCTGTACGTTGCTCATAGCCACAGTTGCTTCGCGGCGCTAACACGGAATTAAAAAAAAAGTTTGTTGGCAAGCAGTCTCCCTAAAAAGAACACGTAGCTTTTGCTTTTGTTGCCGTACCTACACTGATTTTAGCATTCCTTGCGAGAAGCCTGGCTGTGAGTAGGCTTCATTTTTTCCATACGTCACCTTGTACCGCAATTCTTGATTGGACGACTGCCCAATATACAGCTCAGCAACAACAATAAACAAACAAACAAAACAAAACCAAACTGAACTGAGTATAAGATACCTCTTGTTGTTTCTGTTCTTCCCTATCCATACAAACTTAGTCTCTGTAAGGCAGTTCTCTGAGCTAATAAACAATTCTGGAATAATAATTTGAAGTGGATGCACAGTGAGAAAGCCCATGCTTCTTTGGCTGGGTTATGCTGCACATGCGTAGAACTGCGAGTAGTTTCGACCAGCAGGGGTTCTTTAAAGTGCGCCGGAAATCTCTGACACAGAAGCAGTGCTTGAAGCAATGTTTACCTGTTCTCATTTCTGCCGCTCGAGATGGAACCCGCAACCCTGAGCTCGGTTATTTAGTACATTACCGGCTGAGCTGCAGAGGGAGGTCACAGTTGAATGGCTGTTTGCAATAATGGTGTAAGTGAAAATTTGCGCTTTTTTTTAGAAATAGCGAAACGAAGATCCCAACGAGCTGTCAGATAAATTGATAAGGATATAGTAAATCATTGTGTTGTACGGCAAGTGGGCAAGATTCACCTTGTAAAAAAAGCAAAAACAAACAAACAAGGCACTGTCGTTAAAAAATATTTCGAGGAATTGCACAAGCAGCATATATCCAGCAGCTCACTTACATCATCATTGCAAAGCGGAGTAGTTCTTGAAGCTGAGACCTCCCTTAACAGTATAGTATATGATTTATTGCATGTAACAATAACTTCAGTAAGTGATACATATATTAGATACATGTGTGCGCAATACAATCCTTTAATTTTAGTAATTCCTCTAAAATTTAGTAAATTTTAGTTAGACTGCATATCTAGAAACAGACGTTTTCGTGAATGGATTATTGAACCTACACTTCGTTTACCGTGTCCGACTAATTTCGATCATTGATGGTGGCCAGGTACATAAAAACGAATTCCCGGTTTCGTGATGCGATGTATCTTACAAGCTTATCCCTCATCAAACGGCCTGTTGACATTCTGTTGAAACCTCGTTGAACTGGCTTAACAGACCCTCTGGATTTTCTATCGAAAAATAACAAACTTTTTATATCCAAAGCCTTTAAGGGCGTATTGACAGTCATTCAAAAGGGGCCACTGCGTACCTTCTGAAATTATGTTGAGCCCCTGTTTTGTGTGAATCTGAAGTCAGCGAATGCTGCTATTGACATCTTTTTGTTGATTTCCTAAAAATAAATTATTGACAGGCTCTCTGACTAGTATGTTTTGGATACCAAGTAACGTTGTATACACGGAACATCTGGAAAAGTGCATTTGTCTTAATCACATCACGTCTGTTTACCTGTGCTCAGTACATGAACACATGCTGGTAGAGTATCTAGTCTGAATGTGCTGCTGACATCCCACGTAGCAGTTTTGTTTTTGTAGAGGTAGCACGCGTTTTCCGTTGCAATCAGCATTTTTCTTTCTGCCACCTTTTATCAATGTCGACCGCCTGTTATTACGTTTTCTCTTCTTCCTCGTCTTTCTTTCGCGTATTTCCTCACAGCAGGCAACGTGCGCAGCGGTTTTAAAAAGCAAAATGAGATAAATATAACAACTTCTATGACCCCTAAGCCCAAAAAGCTCAGTTAGCAAGGCCTATGCAACAGTAACATTTCCTTCCTAGAAGAAAACAGATACTATATATTACGTATCTTGCGAGTTTCCACAGATTTGAGAGTCCTGCTCGCCTCCGAGCCAGAATGGAGGGTGAGGTTCCTCAGCTTAATTCGATTACGCATAAAAACAATAGTAAAGTGAGGAATTGGTTGGAGTATTGACTCACCACTAACATCTGTGTTTCAAGCTGCTTTTCGTTTCAGTAATTCGGTATAGGTCTAACGAAAGTAAAAATTGCGCAGTAAGATGGTTATTTTCACCAGTGTGAACCTGCATGGCAAATGTTACTGTAAAAGTACGGATGAACTCGCATGAAACTCGCATGAACTCGCATGAAACGAAAAATACTTTTTAAGTTAATATACTATGTCACAACCACTTTTAAAATGCTTGGTGCTCTATTGTAATTGTCACACAAATTAGCTCATAGCCGTTAGCGTCCGTTCGTTTGAACCACAAGACGGTTGACGTGCCCACAGCATAGGAACCGCCTCGTCAGCGTATTAACTTATTCGTTTTGAATATTATATGTTCATAAGGGTGTTTTGTTTCCAGGCCGTGGTGGAGAAAGCATGGTCATATCCAGCGACGCTGAGTTATCCGCTGTACATGCAAACCTTGACGACAACTGTCTTCGGCTAAATATATCACTGCTAGAAGAGACGGAAGAGCAGCCGAGTTCTCGTAGAGGGGTTCTTCACCCCAACATCCTTTGCGACATGTGCGAGAAGGATCTGTATGGAGTGCGCTACAAATGCATGGAGTGTGAAGATTACGATATGTGCGAACCATGCTATGCAAAGAAGACCCACACGCATCACGACATTTTGAAGCTCGTCAGGCCCGCTGGTAAGACCACATTCATTATTACTGCAATTTCTAACATGGATCTAACCATGGAGGGCAGTCAGTTGTTTGTTTCTTCGTCGTTTCAAAGTGAGCGCGTCATATTGAACGTCCCTGCGCATGAGAGGCAGTAAAATCTGAAGAAATCGCATGACGACGTGTCTGTCCACTCACAAGGCAATCATTAAGAGACATAAGGTTTATTCCAATGACGTCACTCGCAGGAGTGCGCCACAGTCGCTAGTGGATTAGCCGCCATGAAGTAGGTGCGATGGCTCTGAACGTCCTAACTTTCATCATCATCCACCGTCCATTTGGTGTTTCCCAATTCTTGTGCTGTGTGAGCATGAGTTGTACAATACACCTGTACTTTTCATGTTCCCGGCGTTAATGGATTTCTAATTAGGCATATGACAGCGAACGGAAACGAAACTTCGCTGTGCTGCACCATGGCGGCGACTTCGCCTTTTCGAAGCTGGAGCCCTACATAGGGGTGGCGTTAGTGAAAGAGCCCTATTCGTAGACCGGCATGGTACTCAGCGTGAAAACCACACATTCAAATATTAGCCCTTATTTAGCACAGGGACCAGTGAGGTCGCTACACGGATGTATACGGGATAAGGGAATTGTGTGACCTGCGCTACTTGCATAGCGTATTCATAACTGTAAATCTCCTGCAAATATGGGCAACGAAAAGCTGTCACACACGCAAAAAAAAAAAAACTCTCAATCGCCGCTCAATGGACCATTTCCATATTCGCGTCGCCCCTGGCGGCGGAATGTCGAACATCGTGACTTTCCCCCCAATAAACATGGTGACGCTTTTCGGACTGGCACGTTGCGTGGCAAAGTAGCAAGAGAAGATTGGAAGAAGAATGCGGAAAGACTGAAAGTGCATTGTACTCATTACCAGTACAAAGAGTTGTCAGGTGTACACCTCAAACGTCCGCGTAACTTTGAAACCGATTATCACCCCAATGAACATGACAATCACCCGCAGGTGGCTGCGCATGCACATACGCATACTCGGAAAAGGTCCATTTTACTACATGCACGCAAAAATTTAAAGAAAATGACAATGTTAAAGGAGCAGTCTAGAGGCCCACAACTTTGTTTTTCGTTTTTGGTCAGTATGGAATGCCGAAAACATTTTTCCCACAATTAGTGCAACCGTAGCGAAATTGGGACGCCTGCAATAGCTCCCCGAACCTCCCGTGCGCGAAACACCCTCCTTCGCCTTCACGATAGGCACGTGGTGAGCGCCACCACGCACGTCACTATGTGACGCAAGTGGAAAGGACGCTCCTCATTGGAGCTGGGATCATATGATCATAACATCGCGCAGGCCAGGCGTCTGCTACCGCTTCGGAGACGCCATGCGTTCTCCGGCTACGTGATGTCCGAAACGGAGGGTTTGAAGGCTGTCCACGACACAACCACGATTTTTTGGGACCGCAGACACCACGGGAAGAACAAGTGGTGCAGCCCGAAATTAACTGCGCTTGTACAGAAAAAAAACCCGTGCTTACCGACAGTGTGCAGCCTGTCCGACCGTTTTCACCGCGCAGTTGGTTCAGTGGCTAACAGGTGGCGTCACAATAGCGCCGCCATCGCTTGCTTTCTGCTACTGTGAATTCTGAGATTCCACAGAAGTCACGGATATATTACTCTTGTGATCGTAATCTTATTTTCTCAGGCTGCATATATGCTTTGTTTTTTTTATAGAAAAAAGTGATATAAATCAAATAAAGAATATAAGTCAACAAGAAACAGCTCGCAATGTTCGTAGCAGACGGTTTTTCGTACGAACGAATGAGGGGCTCTCTACCACCAACGTCACAGTAGAATGGGTGTGGTCTGCAGTTGGAGCGCTCCGGCCTGTCACCGCGGCAGCGATTTTCCAAATGAATTACACCGTGGTGAAACAACTTTGGACAGAAATATTTTGTGGGAATGCTTTTCCGATACTGCTTTACAACATGGCAGCAGTTTTTGGCCATGTTAGATACCACTTCAATGCTCCTTTAAGATGGGAAGCCCATAAGTTTCCGAAAAGAAACGGGTGCGAGGACAATAGCTCTCCGGCGGCGTGCAGCGCGGAAGCGGCAACTACTTATTTGTCCCAGTGCAGAGCCGCGACCAAGACAACCTGTACCCGCATGCGAAGTCCTTCGTCAGGGCCACTAATCGGCCAACAACAGCAGCAAAAATACCCCTTTCTAAGACCACCCTATTCTGTGCCCAGGCTCAGGTTTTTGACATTATGGAGTCTAGCCACCAGCTGACCTGCATCTAGAGAAAGGAACAGTGAAAGCAATGGGGGGGGGGGGGGGCAAACGTACAGATACAAAAGACAACGATAACTGCAGCGTCAAAGTAATATTGTAAGTGAACAATCCGCGCCAGGTGCGAGACAATATCAAGGGGTACGCCAAGCTACTTCGGCCACTTCCTTTGTTTGGAAATATTATTTATTTTGGAAATACTATTGGCCGCACGTTGGAGGCCAAAGTAGGAGTGTACAAACGATAGAAAAGTTACAAACTACACCGAACAGCAGTATTATACAAAAACACAACTTCAACATACATCTCGTGCGCACATATTTGCATGCATCTCTAAGTACAACAAACATTTCATGTATTACCACGTAAGAAAATGTTAGCGACGTTGTTAACGACGCAATTGCAGGTAGGAGATTGCACAACTTCTGGTAGATTATTCCACTCTTGCACAGTGCGAAAGGAAAAAGGATATTTGAAACAATAATTTTTGCCTCAAACACATCCAAACTGGCCATTATGCGTCAAATGAGTACACCTCACAGTAAGTGGTGTGACATAGCCTTCAGCCATCATCTTCAAGTTTCCATTGACCAAAAGATAGCAACAATTTTAATCGATTTATTTTACGTCTAGTGTTTGATGTACTTAGCCCTGATCTTGTGTACAGTGCATCTAGGGAATCATCCCATCCGTATTTATTCAAAATAAAACGTTGTGCTTTCCTTTGTAATTTCCCAAGCCTATCTATGTTGATCTGTGTGTAGGGATTTGAAATAACGTCAGCATAATGAAGCAAAGGGCGTACGTCAGTCATGTAGGCTGTTAATTTTGTTTTCCATGTTGCATGCCTTAGCTTACGATGTAAGTACCATAATTTCAATAAGGCTTTCTGTGATATATATTCAGTATGTTTGTTCCAGCGCAGATCATTAGAGATGATAACGCCCAAGTATTATGTTAACTTCCTGGTTAAATATGTATGGCAACGTCACGGTTGATCAACCCGAAATTGTATTATTCAAATGTAAAGGTGGTTCGTTTCGCGACCTTAATTCACAAAGTCGCTACGCGCGACATCCACATACAACGGAAAGTTTGACATTGAGAATCAAGTACACTTTATTGAGTAGAGAACCCGGGTTGAATAGGGGGGTGTTGAATCGGCGCCCACGATTGCAAACATTTGCGAAAGTGTACTCAATGTCTACTAAAAAAAGTTGCCCGTGTCCCTGCTGATGCAACGACGAGTACTGCGATAGCAATCGTTGAACTTCTGAGACAATGCGGAAATAATTTCAAATTGCGTAGTGTTTTGCAGATATGGGTCAAATGTTGGAGCACAACTGCAATGAGGTATGATGTAATGCTAGACAAGATAACGCGGTTTGTCGTGAGCTTTCTGGCGGCACCATGAGTAGCTTAGCGCGGATAGCCATCTCGCAACATATAGTTGCCTATGTGAAATGAACCGCGATTACGCAGTTGGGCCCCTGATTGTAGCCCTCCAAATCACTAGTTCTTCCAAAGCTTTAATATGCGACCTATGTGTAGGATGGTGTCCAGAGCGCAATATTGAACCCCATAGAAACAGTAAAAAACAGGGCAGCCCGATTTATATCCAGTAATTACAACTGCCCGCCAGTGTCACTGATATGCAACATAACCTCCATATGCCTCTGCTTTCCACTGGCCGAACATTAATTCGTCTTTTTGTTTCATAAAATGTCTTATCACAATAGTTACCTTAGAGGATCCTTGATTCAGCATTCTATACATATATCTCAGCTCGTACAGAGCACTCGAAGAAAGTGGGCATAATTCCCTCATGATCAACTAGGTCATTTCACGACTCATTTCTGCCTCGTACATCGTTGGAGTGGAACCGCCATCCCGGTGCCGTTAACTCGATTGCCGACGCCAAGGAATTTAAGAAATGTTTATGCGACCATTTCGCGCATAATCATTGTTGAATGTACATGTTGTACCATTGTGTTGTCATAGTTTGCTCTAATGGACCAAAAGCATTTTTACAACGTCAGCTCTTAAGGGCAAACCACAGACATAGCGTGGTCGTCCGGCGGTCATGTGACCCGTCATGCGAAAAGAGAACGTCTGTGGCGGCGCATCAGCTGCTCCCACAGACGACGACGACGAGCGAGCCTGTCACCCTTACCGACATCACCCTAGCGTGAGGCCACGAACATGTGTCCGCTGGGAGATTCCATTACCGCCGGTCAGGACTCGTGTGGAGCCAGACTATCTCCACTACAGTTGATCAGTGTGTGATCGCATCCTGAGATCGTCTGTGACCGCTATTGCATTATGACAACCAACAACCATCAAGTATTGATCCGCCCCCCGCTGACGTATTCGTGTTCCTGTCTTCGTATCACCCTTATATCACCTGTTTGGATATCTTCGGTCCTATAGAGATGGACATTACATGGCACAACCAGACTGGCCGATAGGCACCGTAGCATGATGAATGATTTCAACCACTCTATTATAAGAACTATTAAGAGGCCATACCAGTTCTCCGTCCCAATGTAATTCCTATGGAACATGTTTTATGCTTTTATGCTTTTTCTCGGTAACCACCGCGCAGATTTTAACGCGGGCGGTTTCACTATAAAGAGGAACATGAGATGAATTAAATAACGGGACAGAAACACGCACGAAGTCTCTAACTATAAAGTGCGACTCTAAATGAAGCTCACATACCGCACAGTCCGGAGTGAGTTCTTTGTCGGCTGAATGTAAACTTCTTTCCCACGGCAATCTCCTGTCCGGGTCATCAGGAGCCTTAAACAGCGATAGTTTATTGATTTTTTTTTTCGCTTTGCACTCTGGCGTACCCTGTGGTACACCCTGCAGGAAAACAGGAGTTTAGTCGTCTCTCAATTGCTTGGCATTAATGCACTATTCCTGCTTCTTATACGTCACCAAACCACATTCAAGTGAAAACCGCCCGCGCAAAAGCATGCCCGCGATGCTCCTACCTTCACGGGTTATAGGGAGCCTCCATGGGTTGCTGCAGCTCAGAGTTCGAGGTAACTCGTTACTCTAACTAAGTTCCTTTTTTTGGCAACTTGTAACTTAAATGGGTACTTTTGCGCCGTGGTAACTTTCAGAGGAACTCGTTCCTTTTTCAGGTAACTTTGCCAAAGTAAGTTAAGTTAAGTTCCAAGTTACTTTTTAGCTCGCTTTTCACTCACGTCCACACGTTTTCTTGCTTTCTCTCCGGTTCCTTCATGGTATTTTGCGATAAAACGTGATACTCAATCAATGACAGTACTTTATTCAGGAAGTAAGAACCGCTGCCATTGAAATGAAGCTGACCCATTGTGCGCCCACAGGGAGTAATATGCTAGCGTTCGAATAGACCTTTACCAGAGAAACGTCATCATGACATTGGTAGACAGACTGAAACCGAAACAAATCGAAGTAACTTAGAAGTAACTCGTTCTTTTTTAAGGAACTCAGTAACTGCGAGTTACATTTCAGGCTGAAGAACTTCGTTATTAACTTCGTTACATTTTGCAGACGGTAACTTAACTTGTAACGAGTTCTCTTTGACGGGTAACTTCTCAATCTATGCTGCAGTTTCTCCGCTTTTCAGGGAGGAGACACGCTATAACCGTGTCAACGCCGCCTTTCCTCCTCGCCCTCGCGCGGAGCGCACGTTTTGACTCCCAACTTGCTACGCGCTGCTCATTGCCTGCTGTTCATTTTGCGCGTTCAAGAATTTGCATTTCTTCTGTGTCTTAGCGTCATTGTATGTTTGGGGACAAATATCGCAACTCAACCCTCCGGAATTTTAAATCCAGCGTGCAACAAGCGTGTCAGAACTGCCTCTATTACTGCTCAAATCGGTCGTTCCACGAGTCATTTCCTCGGGCAATGCCAGTGTTCCGTCCCATTTTTTTTCTGCGTGTACCACGTTCGGATAACAGTTCTTTTGCATTGGACTTTACCCATGAAAGTGCTCTTTCTTTCTTTTCTCTATTTCTTTGAGAACCACTGTTAGTATAAAGTCGTTGATCTGTCGGCTCAAAAGCTAGGTCGCGAACCAGCGTTCGCTCTTGTTTGCGCAGTTTCTATTTGATTGAGCAAATACATTCGGTTGGTGGACGAAGACCAGCTTGCGTGGAGATCTGCAATGCGCGTTGCTCGCATGATACATCGTGCAGCAAAATGCCAGGGTGCTGTGTGCCCAAATGTGCCAATCACTCTCGGAAAGGTGCGCGTTTGGATCGCTTCCCAGCATAAAAAAAAAACGGAAAAAGATTTGGCTCGCGCAAGTAAAGAGAGCAGAAGGGAAACCAACAAGCAGCTCGTACGTGTGCGAGGTAAGCAAGCACCTTTGCAGCGTGCACTGTGTACCGTGTATTCCGGTTGCTCAGTGGTTATTTACGTTAAATTAAATTAAATTACGTTAAATCTCCGGAAAGCCACAAGAAGCTCATTGAGCTTCGTGAACACGTACGTAGTGCAATGAATCTTCGGTATATTTCAGGCAGCGTGCAGCATACAATGTGAAGAGGCACTCAGGGCCATAGGTCGGCATTTTGCTAAGAATTCATTCAACATCACATCATGGTCAGTTTTGCGCAAACCCCATCACATCACATCACCGTCATAAACCATCACATCACGAGCCCGTAACTCAAGTTCAACCTCAGAATTCATCACTTCGTAACCCATCATTCAACTTCAACTTCAGAATTCATCACATCATAACCCATCATTCAACTTCAGAACCCATCATCAGAATTCAACTTCAGATCCCATCGCGGTTTTGAAGTTGAATTCCTATGATGGGTTCTGAAGTCGGTGATGGATTTTGAAGTTGAAGTTTGTGATGGGGCTTTGAAGTTGAACTCCTATGATGGGTTCTGAAGTCAGTGATGGATTTTGAAGTTGAAGTTTGTTTATGGGGCTTTGAAGTTAAATTCCTATGATGGGTTCTGAAGTCGGTGATGGATTTTGAAGTTGAAGTTTGTGAAGGGGTTTTGAAGTTGAATTCCTATGATGGGTGCTGAAGTCGGTGATGGGGTTTTTGAAGTTGAACTCCAACGAAGGCCTACGTGGGGTGTGCCCGGCTGCAGGATTACGACGCTAGCGTCCTGCTCGCCTGTGTTTGCGTGGGTTTCCTGGTAGTGGCAGCAAAAGCGTAAGCGAAGGAGGGGTATGCTGTTTGGAGGGTGCTGTCAGCCTGCACTCGGTTGGACTTGGAAGCAGGGTTTACCAATGAAGGAGGAAAGGGAGGGATGCCGGTATCATCTCGTATGGCCCAAGTGTGCATAAGGCCCAAGTGATCAGAACGCCCAAATGTTCATAAGACCCGAAAAAAATGTGGGCCTTTTGAGCATTTGGGTCAAATGAGAAGGGCAGGGTAAGGTGTCCAGAAGGCCGAAATGCCCAGAAGGCCAAAATATTCATATGGCCCAAATGGTCATATGGCCCGAAAACCTGGAGGGAAGACTAGGAGTGACATAGATACTGTATTTTGTTTGCACATATGCGCAATATTAATGAAATGCTGAATGCGACAGAGGAGGAAAAGGTAACTGAACTAAAAATATTAATAAAAGTACTGAAATGAAGAAACAAATTTTCAAGCAAATAAGAGATAAATGTGACAGAAAGTAAAATACAAAGAAATATGAATCGTTACAGCGTTCAATATTTCGCTCGGTACAGATTGGTAAGCTCTGTGCCTAATATATTTATTGAACAACTGATTCGTTTGCCGCATTAAAGCATTTCAACTTTCGCTTGAATACTGCTATGACGCACAATATGTAGCGCTTTTTCTGCGAAGGTATCCAAGCCGGGCATGGCAGTAGCGTAGCCAGAAAAAAATATTTCTGGAGAGGTTCAGGAGGAAATTTGCACAGGAGAGAAGGGTTTTACTCCTCGTTTCTCTCTTCCAGATGCGTTACCATAGGTACGATTTCAGGAGGGGTCTGAACGTCGCAAACCACGCCTACGCAGGGACCGTTTTTAACGCTCTAACCCATCGGTGCAATTTTTTCCGATACCATTTGTTCCGTCACCAAATTTTCCGGGGCCATTTTTTCGGGGCCGTTCGACCAAATGGCGCTCTATCAAATAGGCGGACACCTTCGAATTGTTTCTGTAACTGAACTCTTTGTAGACTACATTTCACAAGGCGGAAGAAGCGCATTGCTTGTGTTCACGTGAGATGCGCGCTGCAGAAGGAGCATATTCCACTGAGTGACCGAGTGCAATTGTCCAAAATGGGCACTGCTTGATGAACATAATAAATCTCAGTCCCGAGCAAAATACCAAGCCGTAGCGATTCTCGGCAAAGTGCGGAATTTCTGCGCAGTCACACCTAAAAAGCGATTTTACAGAAAAATATTTCTCGCATATAACTCGCACTGATAAAAGTACCGCATTTTTCTGTGTACAAGCTCCGTTATATATAAAAAAAGTTCTCCGAAGAAGTCCTGCGCAGGATGATGACACGCATATGATGACATTAGATGACGCGCAGGACTTCTTCAGAGAACTTCTTTCAATGTATAACGGCGTTTATACACTGAAAAATACGGTCGAAAAAATACACTGTTAGTCTTCCTTTCTGGTTTTCGGGCCATATGACCATTTGGGCCTTCTGGGCGTTAGGGCCTTCTGGACACCTTATCCTGTCCTGCTCATCTGACCCAAATGCGCAAAAGGCCCAATTTTTTTTCGGGTCTTAAGAACATTTGGACGTTTTGGTCACTGTATTGCTTGCGCGGTACACTGTAAACTGAAAAACACCCTTATGGGTGTAAATGGCTTGTCCTATAACTGACACCTCTTTTTACACCGTACATGGTCTGGAACACCCTTTTTAGAGGGTGTATTCCGTGTAAATCACCCCTGGAAGGGCGCTTTTCTTTCAAAATGCCTTCTTTTGCACCCTTTAAACACCCTTTTAGAAGGGTGTAAGATCGTTAAACACCCTCCTAAAAGGAGTATAAAGGGTGCAAAAGACGGCATTTTCAAGGAAAAGCGCCCTTTCAAAGGGCGTTTTACACGGGATACACCCTCTAAAAAGGGTGTTCCAGACCATACGGTGTAAAAAGAGGAGTCAATTATAGGACAAGCGATTTACACCCATAAGGGTGTTTTTCAGTTTACAGTGTACGGTTGTTGCACAATATTGCGCTCGTTGTTGACAGATAACTGAGCGCATAGCACATTGCGCGTTCATGTGGCTTCGGGTGACCGCTGATGGGGTTTTGAAGTTGAATACCAACGAAGGCCTACGTTGGTGTGCCCGGCTGCTTGCTGCTGGAGGATTACGACGTTGGCGTCTTCCTCGCCCCTGTTAGCGTGGATTTCCTGGTAGTGGCGGCGAAAGCGTAAGCGGAGGAGGGGTATGCTGTTTGGAGGGTACGGTCGCCTTGCTCTGGGTTGGGCTTGGAAGCAGGGTTCACCAAGAAAGGAGGAAAGGGAGGGATGCAACATTTGACCTCCGCTGTCGCATGTGAACGGCGGCGGGAGGTGTGTTGCTTACGCGGTAGGGTTGTTGCACAATGTTGCGCCCGTTGTTGACAGCTAAGTGAGCGTGTAGCACATTGCAGGTTCATGTGGCTTCGTACGATATCCTTGCCTGCCGGCACATTGAACGTTCATATGACTTTGTACGATCGACGTGTCTGCCGGTACATTGCACGATCATGTGGCTTCGTAGTCCGGCTTTTCCGTCGTGCCATTTTTCACTCGTGACGCGGGGGTATTAGCTTCGGCATCGGAATACATCGTGACCAGCCACTCAGTATTACATGAGTTCTTGTGACATGATGCCTACTGACACTGGAAATAGCCGTCATGAACGAATTCAGCGACTTGTAATCACCTTCGCTGGACATATGTTTTTCTCTAATTCTTTCATGCAATACACCACTGCAGTGGTTTATCCGGAATCCCAAGCAGGGGGCGTGGTCATTATTACAGCTACGTTATAACAGCTTTACACGTATAATTACCGACAGGTCATTACAGCTGAAACGGCAAGCCCCCTTTTTTGCAGGGGGTGTCGCCAAACTTTTTTTCTTTGGGGTGGGAGGTGTCACAGGGATGTATCATGGTCTGGATAAATCACTGACACCAAAAACTGAGAATCTGTCTTCGGAAAAGTGTAACCCATTGTATTCTTTTTCCTCCGAGGAGGGTATATACGGACGAACACTAAGTGCATTCTTAACGACCGAGGCGTTTGGACACATGTAATACATACAGAATGTGAGGCGCAAATTGAAGTGAAGACTGCAAGGAGCCCGGGAGACCACCAACTTATAGTCCATGAAACAGTTTCTTTTCCTCTCTCACAATCTCTAAATAAATATGTGTCGACACAGTTCCCACGACACAACAATTCCCACTCTTACCTGTTTTTATTTGATGTTTGAAACATTCTCTCATCATAATCACTTGACAGTAGTGTTAGTCACTTTTTGAGGTAACATCGCAAAAGCATCATGAGCAAAGTTAGAAATTTCTATTTCGCTTCACGTCCAAGCAGGCAGAACGCACAACGCGGGCTCCTTTCTTTTTATTTTGCTGCTGAAAAATCCGACGACAGTGACCCCGCCTCTTGCACGTGCGCGGCGCCAGCAGCCTGTCTGCTCCGCCTTGTTGCAGCGCGATGTACTGGATGTACGCAAACGCAATTCCGCTGTGCTACTGAGTTAGGTCGCAGCAGAGCATGGAGTGCATTTTTTTTTTACGGGGAAGGTGATAAGGCCACTGGCAACGTTCTATGAAATGTGCGGGGAAAATGGGAACTCGCAGAACTTGGAATTCCAATTCTCACTTTGTGCCCAATTGAGAAGGTATATTCGGAACTCCGCTCCGAACTTAATTTCGGCATGGTAGCAAGAACTTTCATTTCTCACTTAATTTCATTTTGATAACTTGAAGGTTGTAACTTCATTACATATTTAGCTTAATGACGTAACTCGTAACTAGCAACTTTTGGGTGGTAATTAACTTCCTCGTCTCTGCTGAAATGTACTTTATTGGCGATGAATATCTAAGAAATAGCAGCTGCGTGCTCTGATGGAACACTTGTGTCCGATGGATGCTACATGCATGCCGAACACATAATTCCCCAAAACATGACCTATGCACCTCAGATAAATAAGATACCTATAGTGACCTCTGTGTATTACATTTAAAATAAAAGACGTCCACAAAAACAATGCCAGCCCGATCTTGTCCTATTTGGATCCCAATCACACAAAGGAAAAATAAGCAATCTAAGAAGACACAAAATAAGCCTAATAACACACTTCGTCAGCACGACAGCAATCTACTGTCGTCTAGTAAAACGCGCGTACGCGACCGAAGACGGAGGCTCAAATCCAAACCCATCCAATATACATATACACGCACATTATAGCTGTAGACGAGCAAATGAGTCAAACAGAACAACCGCAAGGTGCAGACCGCGCGACCGTAGAACGCCATATCGCATCTCGATCTAATCTACCGCTCACATTCGCAACATACAGTTGCCTCCGGCTACATGACATTGCCCTCCGCGCCCCACTACGCCAGAGACCCAAGCAGCAAAATGTACTGAAAGTCGAGTGCAATAGGGGTGGGCGGTGGAAGACCTTGAACAGACTCTTGAAACTAAGGGACATTGATAAGACACATACCGTCCACCCCAATTGCACTCGTCTTTCAGTACATTGAGCTGCTTGGGGAGTAACGCGTTCCAGACACTTCCCTCCCTGCGACCGCCGATACACAACAAGGGGGGGGGGGGAGGAAGTCCGCCAGGCATCTGCAGTGTCAGGCCCATACGCCCACACCAGACACGAAACGCGAAGCGTTTATGTGCGCTCGGTGCACTCCAATACACATTCGCCATTCACTCCGCACGCGTTCGCACAAGTAACAGTCACGACACGTGAACGTCAGACATCGACTAAACATTGTCGGCTTCAAAATCTATTACGAGGACTTCGAAACCTATCCGTCATCTTCAAAACCCATTCCGCTGACTTCCCCTTAAAAACCATCGCGCTGACTTCAAAACCCAACACCCGGACTTCGACTTCCAAACCCACACACGCTGACTTCAACTTCAAAACCCATCACGCTGACTTCAACTTCAAATCCCACCACACTGACTTCAACTTCAAAACCCATCACGCGAACTTCAACTTCAAATTCCATCACGCGGACTTCAACTTCAAAACCCATCACGCGGACTTCAACTTCAAATCCCACCACACTGACTTCAACTTCAAAACCCATCACGCGAACTTCAACTTCAAATTCCATCACGGGGACTTCAACTTGAAAACCCATCACGCTGACTTCAACTTCAAAACCCATCACGCGGACTTCAACTTCAAAACCCATCACGCGGACTTCAACTTCATATCCCACCACACTGACTTCAACTTCAAAACCCATCACGCGAACTTCAACTTCAAATTCCATCACGCGGACTTCAACTTCAAAACCCATCACGGTGTCTTCAACTTCAAATCCCACCACACTGACTTCAACTTCAAAACCCATCACGCGAACTTCAACTTCAAATTCCATCACGCGGACTTCAACTTCAAAACCCATCACGCGGACTTCAACTTCAAATTCCATCACGCGGACTTCAACTTCAAAACCCATCACGCGGACTTCAACTTCAAAACCCATCACCCGGACTTAACTTCAAAACCCATCACGCGGACTTCAACTTCAAAACCCATCACGCGGACTTCAACTTCAAAACCCATCACGCGGACTTCAACTTCAAATTCCATCACGTGGACTTCAACTTCAAAACCCATCACGCGGACTTCAACCTCAAATCCCATCATAGCCCTTCATTCAACTTCAACTTCAACTTCATTTCACATCATGCCGTTCATTCAACTTCAACTTCACATCACATCATGTCCTTCATTCAACATCACATCATTCTCTATGAGGTGATGGTGAATGAAGTCGGTGAAGGCCATCATGAATGAATTCGCCGACCTATGCTCAGGGCGATATCTGCTTCGAAACGCATTTATGCGATGCACTCACCTTTCATGACTGTGTCGACTTTTATTCATAATAACATGGACAATAATCTTACGGCTTGTGACTAACCCAAAGAAGAACTATATCATGTAATCGTAGACCAATTTGCACAACTGCGATTTAGGGTGCACTTGCGACAGGAGCATGTCGCTAAAACAACATCGTTTTCAAGCAAACCGCACCATTGCGACATACGTTTCCATTTTTTCTTTATATTTCTATTCTATTCTATTGAATGAGATGTTGTTGTAAAATCTGCTTGCAATTAACATATTTTTGTTGTCTATACACATTCCCATGTTTACTATTGTAAATCGTTGGTTGAGACACGACTGCGTGTGCAGGTGCAGTGATGTGTTTAGACAAACGTTACAATTATTTTATTAACGTTGCAATGTAGTCATAAGGACCATACTACGTACATACCTCAAGAAGGGTGCGTGCCATTGGAATGTATCACTTCCCAAGGCATCTGCAAGCTAATCGAGTCACTCAAATCATCCACATCCTCCTGGCCAGATGATATCAATACCAAAGTATTAATCATGACCAGGCAAACCTCTAGTATGATTCTAGCATACATCTTTTCACAGTCCTTGCATACTTCAATGCTACCGTATGATTGGAAAGTAGGGAAGGTCATCCCAGTGTTTAAGTCCAGCGACACCCAATTAGCTAATAACTACCGACCCACATCGCTAACTAATATCTGCTGCAAACTACTAGAACACATTATTTATTCACATGTTGCGAAATTTCTTGAGAAGGATGACGTCTTCTATCCACTTCAACACGGTTTCCGTAGGGACCGTTCCTGCGAAACTCAGCTTGCATCTTTTCTTCACCATCCCTTTTCTTACGCTGACATATCTGAACAAACTGACGCCGTATTTCTAGATTTCCGTAAGGCTATCGGCAATGTGCTCATAATTACCTTTTACAGAAACTTCGTGCTACTAATATTGACTGTAAAACCTATTATTGGATACAAGACTTCCTCACGAATCGCTCTTCGTTCGTAATATGCAATGATTATCGTTCAGATTATTTTTGCTGTAGCATCTGGTATACCTCAGGGATTGGTGCTTGGTCCCCTTCTCTTTCTTATTTATATTAACGACCTCCCTAATAATATTTCTTCGCCCACACGGCTATTTGCCGATGACTGTGTTATCTATCGCAAGATTTCTTCATTTTCTGATCAGGTTGCTCTACAACATGACCTCTCACTAGTTCACTCGTGGTGTTTAATCTGTCAGATGCCTCTTAACCTTAACAAATGTAATGTTATTACTTTTGTCCCTCGCAATTACCGCCGTTTTTCTCCATATCCATACTCATTAAACGACATTGCTCTTACTAAAGTAAGCTCTTACAAGTATCTTGGCATTTATCTCTCCCAAGACCTAACTTGGAACAAGCACATTGAATGCATTGCTAGCAATGCTGACCGGACTCTTGGCTATATTCGACGTAACCTGAAATTCGCACCCCAGCAAATTAGGAAACTAGCATACTTATCACTAGTACGTTCAAAACTGGAGTATGCCTCAGCTTTGTGGGACCCTCCTCAACAATACTTATCCTCCGCTGTTGAAGCCATCCAGAATAGAGCAGCCCGTTCCATCGTTGGTGATTACTCACGTCATTCTTCAGTCTCGGTAATTAAACAACTTCGACTCCCTAACCTAGGAAGACGTCGATACATTGCAAGGCTGTCTCTGTTTCACAAGTTCATTCATACCATTCCGCCTAGCATTTCCCCTATTACTCGTTCTTCCACAATCTTTCCCCGCTTCGACCATTTGTACAAGGTAACCCATTTCGTCTGCCACACTGAGATCTTTGCTAAATCATTTTTTGTAAGACAGCTATAAACTGGAATGATCTTCCCTGGAATATTGCGGAGCTCACTGATCCCACCACGTTTCATAGGAAGATATCACATACCATTCAACCATTCACAAGTAATCAATTGATTCCTTTCTTTTCGCACCCTTTTTTGTCAAGTACATTTATTATACCTACCTAATGTATTTGCTTATGCTTGTTATGTTCATATCTGTACAACCCCACTCCCCCATGCAATGCTCGCAAGAGCCTTTGGTGCATTGTAAATAAAAATAAAATAAAGCATTAACAACATATTTTATAACCCAGCATATCCTTCTAGCATATATGACAGTTTACCATCCCAGTATCCTTCATTCCGCTCTTACCCTCTCCCTGTCACGAAAAATCGGGACAAATGCAACCCCGCCGCTGACGCCCAATACGATGTGGGAGTCAAGATGGCGGAGCTCGTAGCAGACGACGGAGTTGTCGCCTTCCTGAAAAGGGGACGCACATGGAGGCTCCCAAATGGGTTAGCGAACGTAGCGCCGCCGCTTCAGTCGACAGAAAGGGTGACGGCCAACACAAGGCGCAAACCCCTCCGTTTGCTTCACTGCCCTTATTATAGTACACTGTACCGCGGACAAAGGGAGGCCTACTGAAGAAGATAAGGAAAAGCTCCGGGTCACGGGGATTCTCCGCCGAACTATAGTGACTCTACGCTGAACAGAAGGTCTGGTGTGAAGATTAAGGATTGTCTAAAAATATAGAACTGATGTTTCGTGGTAATAATCAGCGCGTTATGAGACGGAAGTTGTGCTCCGAGACCTTCTCGCGCATCAAGTTCCTTTCATTTTATCTTATTCATTTATACATAAACCGGAGTTCAAATGGGTTTTGGAGCTTCCTTCTTCTCCTTTTTTTAAAAATAGCTGTTGCTAAATGCAATGTATTTATTTAGGCTGATTGAGTGTAAGTATTAAGCCTATCGAAAGGCCGAAAAATCATAACGCCGAACTATCAGAAAGCCGAAAATCTGAAGGCTAAAAACGGAAAGCCCAAAGAGACGCAGGGTGAACACTCCAGTGAACGACCACTGAATGGGATGGTGTAGACTATGAAGAAGTTTTGTGGCTCTTGTATTAGAAATTAAATAACTGGAATGGATAACATTTGGTGCACAGAAATAGACTAGCCATAGAAGATAAAAAAAGCAAAAACTATAATATGTAATATGTTTACTACGAAAAGAAAGTGTGTGGTGGGTGAATGGCATGCCACTGAATGAACTGTAGAGGAGATGGTGTTTCTCTACATTTGTGAGTGCCCGAACGTGATTTGAACAAGTAACCGTCTGAATCGCTTGCTCTACAAAATAAACTTGCATAGGATCTCTATGACAAGATCTGTAGGTTTTTGGTTGGTTTTCTTTTTTTTACTTCGTCTGCACCTTTCTGTACCGTTCTGTTTCAAGAGCTGTATAATGACCATGCGGATTCAGGACAGTTGCTCACCAAAAAACTGCTGAGGCCCGACAATTGCTCAGTACAGAACCGCTGAAGCCGGACATCTGCTCACCGTCTCTTTCACCGCACTCATATGTAATTTGAGTTTGCATTTTTATGTGATGTGATTTTATTTCTGGCTCATATACTTGACTTTTTTATGTTAGCTGAACTTAGTGTACCTCGAAATAAAGCGATCGAAATCCCTGTTGCAAAATAAATTACTGTAATTAAATGTTACGTGACTATAAAATGCAGAGACCCGCGCGGGAAACTGCGACCACCGAACTTGGACTAACCTGGACATAGGAATGCAAATACTGAATTTGAACTAACCTAATAATAAAATAACTAATGTGCTGTTCAGTCGTGTCCGCCCTGTCAAGCCTAACGGGCGCTAAAATGTGGCTTTGGACAGAGATAGAAAATTCGTGAATTGTAGTGGTTAAATAGTGATGTGTTTTTAAATCTCCCCCGGCTTGTGTCTTGGAAGATCCTGGTGACGCAGGCATGGGGGTATCGAGAGGGGGCAAGGTCACTTCTGAAAATATTGACTCTATATTCATAGGTGATCTTTTTGTCCTCAGATATCATAACAATATGAACCTGTGAGCACCAAGCACAGGCCGCAGTGTCCGTCCCCAAGGAACGAGGTGAGGTAGTTGCACGCTTTGCCCCCTGGAAACACTTTGCTGTCCCCCCACTTGAAAAAAATCTTGTAGGAAAGCCCCATGGACGCAGGGCCTGACAAAGACGCTCGGGCGCCTGCAAGTGGACGACCTCTCGCCTCACCCTCTTCCCTGGCGGATTTTCCTAGATTTATTCGAAGCAGCTTAGATTAAAAAAAAGTTTAGCTAACAAAAAAAAGTCAAGCGCCATAAACGCGAAATGAAATAACAATATAAGTGTGGTGAGAGAGTCGGTGAATAATTGTCCGGCTTCAACTGTTCTGTGGTGAGCAGTTGTCCAGCCTCAGCACATTTTTGGTGGGCAATTGTCCGGTGAGTAACTCTCCGGTGAGCAATTGTGCGCGCCCCTGTCTGACCATGCTTGTCCCCTGACACAGGAGCACAAATTTGATTTCTTCCAGAATAGAAATTGACTCGTCCCATCAGGTTATTCACTCACCTGCTCACCCTACTTATTGAAAGGCGGAACAATTAGGTGTGGTTCTGAGTCAGAACTGATGGTAGGGCACAGATTCTAGGAATGTCCTATGTGGAAGCTGTTCTTGAAAATGGGAGGAGAATGGGAAATGTCATCGGATAGCTCATAATTTTTCGTTTTAACATATTGCCATTGTGTACAATGATCACATATACAATAACACAGTGATCCGTATGTTTCCACCACCTCAAGTGATCGAAAGCACGTTATTAACGCGAAGTTCGGCGAAATAATTTATTTGCTGTATTAATTCACACGAAGTTTATCCTACTTAATTTGTAGAGCAAACTTTTTAATCACACTTGGAATAACAGTTGTCGTCTCTTGGGTTCCTTATTTCTCGGCCTTTCGATAATTCGGTTTTCTGACTTTTCGGCGTTCTGATTGTTCGGTATTTTGATTTTTCAGCCCCCTGGTTTTTGGGCTTATGACTGTTCGGTGTTTTGGTTTTTCGGCGTTTTGAGGTTCGACCTTCTGATAATTCTTCCTTATGACTGTCTGCCTTATGAACGCCACCCTTCGTATCCTAAAACGTTATTTTGGTATCAGTAAAAGAGGTAATATCAAAGTAAATTGTTGCCTAGTTATGACTGTATTCCAAGGGTTGGGGTGTAAGCGGGTGGAGGAAAAAATACTTTCATCAGTTTTTCCGGAACCCAGTGTAAGACAGTGAAGAGGTCTCCGGAACCTACTGGGAACGGGAAGGACGCTTCGAGGTGCCTATCGAAAGTCACACCGAGCGCGATGTCGTAGGCTAAGGAACCAGAAACGGTAAGCCCTGCTTCTGCTAATAGATACAGTTCATACGCGAACGCTGATAGATAGAGATATGCGATAAAATCGGTGTGTGTGCGTGTGAGAGAGAGAGATAAACGCTACGTGTACTATATGCGGATACGGTATACTTTTTCAGTGAAGAAACTCAAGCGGCGGTTGCAGTCAACCATGCACACGGTTTACAGCTGGCAAACGCTATCCGCGTTGTGTCACTGTCAACGGGAGACGATTTTCTGATAAGAAGCAGCACACAAGCTCAGGGAGCTGACCACCAGCCTTTGACGAGCCTGCCAAGCTTCCCACAAGAAACCACTGTCACTGCTATGCCTGTAACTTCTGCTACAGACGCATGTTCTACACTACAGACATGTTGTACTACTGAAAGCCTGCCAGACCTTTCTCTGGAGACAGACATTCCTGTAAGCACTAAAGAAGCAACAGTTTCCGGCCGGAGAATAATTTCAGTGGCTCACTTCGTCAAGGGAATTCGTGAAATGGACCAGCATATTTGTCCAGAAATATTTTGCGAGCGATTCACCTTTCAGAGTGAAAGACTGGTTGGACTCTGGTCAGATTTTACGTAGATGCGGAATGGGTGCAATGAAATAAGAAAGGTCACCACAGATCCTGTCACTGAGCCTACACCTGTGGGGGCTGATGTGAGGACAATGGGGGTGAATGATGCTGCAGTCTGGGCCTTCATGACTATTGGATCTGGATTTTCGAGCTTCGAAGAGTCTGTAGCGCGATCCAAGGAGGGGCAACCGGAAGCCTCGGAAGGTCAAACCAAAAGAGATTTATTCGCAGCGCACGGGGACCGTGCTAAGCTCGGTGCGCGGCGATGACAATGATGCTACATGCCCCCCCCCCCCCCCCCCCCGCTGGAGGAGACTTATTGTCTCCAAGTGACTGTCTTGGGTGATGGGCTGGACGGGAGATGCGAAAGTGGAGAGAAGCTTGCCAAGGCTTCAGTAGAGACGTCCGGATTCAAAACATGGGCCGGCTTTAGTCTGTCGTTAGAGACAGTCTCCTCTCTGCCGTTGACCTTGATGATCGAGGTCTTGGGGGTTCTCGAGAGAACGGGATAAGGCCCAGTGTATGGCGGTTGCAGAGACCTGTGTACGGCGTCGGTCCGCAGAAACACGTGGGAGGAGTTCATGAGATCGGGGCTGAGCTAGGGAGACTGGCTGTGCCGCTCGCGAGGCGGGGAAGGTCGAAGGCAGCGGAAGGCTTGCTGGAGCTTAACGAGATAGGCTGCCGAGTCACCTGGGGAAAGCGTGGTCTGGGAAGCGTAGAACTCCGACGGCAAGCGAAGCGTGGTGCCATAGACTAATTCGGCGGGGGAACAATTGAGTTCGACATGCAGGGCCGTGCGGATGCGTAGAACCACCACCGGAAGAGAAGAAACCCATTCGGCTGTGTTTCCAATGCACATGAGGGCGGCCTTCAGGGTGCGATGGAAGCGTTCTACAAAGCCGTTAGTTGCCGGATGTCGTCCGGAGACGCGAGCAGCCTAGGAGCTTCGTGAGTGCGTGAAAAAGGGCGGACTCGAATTGTCTTCCCCTGTCGGTGACGATCTCCGAGGGAACGCCGAAACGGCTGATCCATGTGCTGACGAAGGCAGCAGCCACCGAGTGGGCGGTCATGTCTGCAAGGGGAACGTCCTCCGACCACCGCGTAAAGCGGTCGACGCATGTCAAGATGTACCGCTTCCCTTCGCAGTGTGGCCGGGGGCCGACAATTTCGACATGTATCGTGTCGAAGCGGGCGTCGGGAGGAAGGAAGCGGGACAGAGGCATGACGGTGTGGCGGTGGATCTTGCAGCATTGACAGGCCTGGCAGGCCTGAGTCCAGAGCCGAACGTCCTTGGTGATACCGGGCCAGACGTATCTTGCGGAGACAAGCTTGACAGTACGCCTGACATCAGGGTGGGCAAGGTTATGAATGCTGTCAAAATGCGCCCGGCGAAGGCTTACTGGAACGAACGGTCTAGGGGTGCCGGACGAGGTATCGCAGATGACGGGCGAGGAAGCACCGGGCAGCAGCACGTCTTGCAAAATCAACGCAGACGGGGAGCGTCGAAGGGCTTCGAGCTCATTGTCTGTTTGCTGGAGCTGTGCTAGTCGGTCGAGGGAAAAGTCCTGGGATGACTGAATGGCAGCTAGACGGCTGAGAACGTCCGCGGGAACGTTGTCGGATCCCTTGATGTGGGTTATGTCCGAACAAAATTCTGACAAAAATGCCAGGTACCTGATTTCTCGTGGCGAGTAGCAGGAACTGGACTTTCGGAAGGCGCCTGCCAGCGGCTTTAGGTCAGTAAGCAACGTGAAATGTCGGCCTTCCAACAGGTGGCGAAAGTGGCGCACGGACATGTAAGCTGCCAGGAGCTCTCGACCAAAGGTACTGTACTTGGCTTGGGTGTCAGTAAGCTTCTTAGAGAAAAAGTCTATAGGAGATATGCGAAATAGCGCCATCTGTCGAGTGCGCCGCTCCCGGCCGCCATGGCTAAGGCATATCTCTCACGAGCTGCAGCGCGGCTTGAGGGGATTCCGCTAAAGAGAAGTCCACGGCCGCAATTTTTGAAGCACGACTTCTCGGTGGAGTACAGAACATTTCGGCGGAATGTACGAATGACAAACTGTTCAGAACTCTAGTCTCAGCAGCAGAAATAGTCCTACAGTTTTGCGATCGATTCCATTTTCAGCGAGATCTCACACGGCATTTATCATCGACGTTCGGCATTTGCATTTACTTTGTTTTCTGCAATACTTCGCTATTTAGTTTTAGCTGATATTGCGATGGTAAGATTAAATGAGATACTGGTCTTATAAAAGGGAATATTTTGATGCAGGAGTTTTTCATACCAGTTGCCGCACTGTGCCGAGTAATTTCTTCCTTAATGTTTTGAGATTCTGGTAACCACGCCACGGTTGTAGTGCTGCTGCATTTGGTAGTTGTGATATATAATTAGACGATATGGTACTAAGTTTCAGATTTAGATGTTGAAAGGTATCTGGTTCTATCATTGCTGCTTGCTCTCCTTAAGCCACGACTTGACCCGTTTGTCGAGCATGTGACTTCATGACCAACATTTATTTGTTATTTAATAAATAAATATTTGATCAACATAAATGCCATGATTCTGAACCTGTAATAAGAGTGGTTTTATCCTACGTAGTTCAACTACAAGAAGTGATCTTCCTTAACGCACACACAAACACAAAGAAGATTTAAAAGCAAATATTTATAGATGACGTCCTATTCTCGCGTTCTGGCCTATTTAGTGGTTCGACTAATTTCTTTTCTTACTTTCCGTTGTGCACGAGAAACTGGAACACAGTAGAGAACACATGTAGAAACCGCAAATTATTGTGCACATGCTTATTTGGAGTTAGGACGTACGTCAAGAGAGCGCACTAGGTACATATGCATAACAATATTCCAATCTATCACATTTGACAATTCACCTGCGGGTTATGATATAATTCACCATAAGTTCAGTGATTTTACAAAAAGAGTCAAATTAGGATCACTCATATCACATTATGGGTCTGCCTCTCAGGTTCTGCATCAGTGGTGCATAAACGAGCGGCAAATGCCTGATTCTAAAGTGACTGCATACTCGTATTAATTCTGAATGATCGAGAATGTTAAGCTTTACTCGTTAAGCTTTAGTCTGGTCCGATAGTAGCCTCAACTACAGGATACTATTTGAGGTTTTTTCTTCATGTCATTTTCTTCCTAGTGCTCAGTTACAGCGATTCATGAATACGCACCCTTTGGCGTTTTATTCCTCTCTGCTAGTACAGCTTCATGCAGCAGTGCGGTGACACCTTCATCATTACTAAATAACATTCTGTTTTGTTCTTCAGAGTTTCGACATACGCAGTCCTTTTCACGACAAAAAGTTGTGGTAATCAGACGATTCTTTACTAAGCAGAACGAAAAGCTTGCAGTGTCGTTTACACTATGCTGCCGGCTGCTGCCTTGCTGCACAACAAACTTTTACTAACGCTGTGATACATTAGGCGCTTACACATAGGATGACAACAGAAGCCATTTTCAGCTGCCACTATTCAGTCAAACTTACTCTGGGGCAACGCAAACCGTGTACACGGAACGGCCATGCTTTCCAAGCATCGCCTCGACGAAAATGGCGCGAGCGCGTTTCCGCTAACGGGCAAGAGAGGGCGCTTCATTTCGCATATCTCCTATTGGGTGCCAGAAGCCAGAGATGTGCTGCTGGAGAACTGATCCGACGGCCTGGTTGGAGGCGTCAACCATCAAGGTTGTCGGGGCGTCATGGGCATGGTGGGCCAGCAGGCTAGCGTTGGCGAGGTTTGACTTGGCTAGGTCGAAGGCATGCTGACGTTCCAGGGACCAGTCGAGGGCTGCGGAGGGCTGCTCAGGAAGCTTCAGCATCTCCTCGAGGGGCAGGAGGGTGGAGGCACAGTGAGGAATAAACCTCCTGTAGAAATTAATGAGTCCCAGGAATCTGCGAAGTTTACGGATGGTGTCGGGGCGAGGAAAATCTAGGATGGCTTGCACGTTGCTCGGAAGAGGTCTGATGCCTCTAATGGCGAGGTGGTGGCCGAGAAATTCAAGAGAGGTGCTGCCGAATTCGCATTTCTTTGCGTTGATGACGATACCGTGGTGAGCGAGCCTCTCGAAAAGTAGGCGAAGGTGCCGGAGGTGCTCTTCGGCGGAGGAGCTGGCCAAGAGTATGTCGTCAACGTACGCGAAAACGAATGGTAATCCTCTGGTCACAGAATCAACAAACCTTTGGAAGGTCTGTGCAGCGTTGCGGAGTCCAAAGGGCATCCTGAGGAACTCGAAGGGGCCGAAGTGGTAATGGTCGTCTTCGAAACGTCCTCAGGAGCCATGGGAATCTGGTGGTACGCCTTCCGCAGGTCGATTTTTGGAAAGATGGTGGCCCCATGCAAACCAGCCGTAAAGTCATGGGTGTTAGGCAGGGGGTAGCGGTCTGGAACGGTCTTTACGTTTAAAGCCCTGTAATCTCCGCATGGTCTCCGGTCCCCAGTTTTCTTGGGAACCATGTGGAGGGCCGATGACCAGCTGCTGTCAGATGGACGAGCAATGCCGATTTCCAGCATATGCTCGAACTCCTGGCGGGCGATGACAAGTTTTTCGGGAGCGAGACGGCGAGGCTTGGCATGGGTGGTGTGTCCGGCGGTAGTGATACGGTGTACCACGTCGTGTTGCACCGGGCGAGTGCATTCGGGAGATTGGGTGAGGCTAGGGAACTCTGCAAGCAGGGCTCCGTAGTCACAACTCGGATTGGCAGGTTTCAGGCCGAGAAGACCATGGCGTGGGGAGATACGCGTTGACGAAATGCCGGCCACAGACAGGTTGGTAGTAGAGTCGACAAACCGACGGAGGAAGGTGTCAACGGCGAGAGGGTAATGGTTTAAAAAGTCTACGCCGAGAATGGGGTGCGTAACGGCGGCCACGAGGAAAATCCACCGGAATAGACGGCGTAAGCCCACGTCTAGTGCCAGCGATCTTTCCGCGTAAAGGGGCACCGAAGTGCCGTTCACAGCGGAGAGGTGGTGCATGGCAGGTCTTTGTGTCTGCAGCGCTAGCTGGCAACACGCTGACTTGGGAGCCGGTGTCCACCAGGAACCGGAAACCGTGAGATTTGCAGGCAATGAAGAAAAGGCGACCTGGGTGAGTGTTCCGGGGATCACTAGTCGCCGTTAGTGATCCTCTCTGCTGTTTCCCGGCCAGCCGCAAGGGCTGGCGCAGTTGCGAGCAGCGGCGCCGAACTTGGCGTGGTAGAAGCAAGGCGGAAGGCAAGCGGCTGGAGGTCGGCTGGGAGAAGGGGTCAAGCTGCGCCGTCGGGGGGATGGGCGATGGGATGGAGGTCGGCGCCGGGGGCGCCGGCTCGACAAGGTTGAAGCGACTACGTCAGATAACCGTCGAATTTCTTCAGTGAGCGTGGTCAACTGAGGGGAAGAGGGCTGAGCGGTGGCTGGGTCTTGAGAGGGTGCCAGGGCAGCTACCGGAGCTGTAGAAGCCGAGAGGGTGGGGGAACTCACTTCGAGAACCTTGTCGGCAAGCTTGGCCAGTGCTGCGATATCCAGGTCAGAGGCGGTGGCCAGAACCACCTGCACCTGGCTGGGAAGGCGTTTCAGGAACAGCTCCCTCAACAGAACCCGATCGAAGGTCGCGGCGCGCGAGCCGAGGAGGTTCTCCATATGCCGAAGCATCTGGGATGGTCTTCGGTCGCCGAGGTCTTCTGCGTCGAGCAGGAGCTGTAGCCGCTTGCGCTCGGAAGCCATTGTGCGTTCAACGAGCGCTGTCTTGAGAGCGGTATAGGGCTCGGTGGGTGAAGGGTGAAGGAGCAAGTCAGAGACTTCCAGCGAGATGTCCGGAGGCAGAACGGAAATGACATGATAATACTTCCGCGTCTCAGTAGTGATGCCTGCGAGGGCAAACTGCGCTTCAGCTTGCACAAACCAAAGCTGGGGTTGCTGGCTGAAAAATGGCGGCAGGCGAATGGCAAAATGGCCGACCTGAGACTGGGCAGCAAAGGCAGGGGCGGCCTGTTCCACGAACCGGGGCTGTGCAGGGAAGCGGGGCGCGTCGCCGGTTGCAGAAGGCTGCATCGTAGCAAAGGCCGGGTCACCAGTGTAGCGCGATCCAAGGAGGGACAACCGGAAGCCTGGGAAGGTCAAACGAAAAGAGATTTATTCGCAGCGCACGGGGACCGTGCTAAGCTCGGTGCGCGGCGATGATGATGATGCTACAAGTCCTTGTTAGTTTTAGGAGTGCCAGCAATGAGCAAGGGATCATTTCTTCGGAGAGAAGGCGCACTTGGACAGGTATGGCGCATACTGTTTGCTAAATTTCGGAGATATTGTACAGTATTAGTGATACGAAATGGTATATAGGGTAACGGGTAGAAGTCATGATGCGAGACGGACATGTGCTGAGTTCTGAAAATTATTTCCATGAGAATGAAGGGTGGTAACTGTAAGATATTTTCTTGCAGTTGTGCATGAACATACGGTGATCTCCAAAGAATTGGTTGACAATACTTGTATAAATTGCTAACAGAAAGTCGCTGATGAACTCGCACTACTAATTGAAAGATGTTGAAATCCCTCGACACAAGTGCAACAAGAACTGGCACAAGTCGTCAGCTGCTATGGAAGCAGATATCATTGTTGATGGATTTCGGATGAGTGAAGAAATTCACGGACTGCAGTACCGAACACTTGTTGGGGATGGGGATGGGGGTGGAGAAGGTGGGACCGTAGCCTTAAACATTGTTTCATCCAGAGCTGACGCTGAGAATCGTGTTACAAGTGCGTAACCATCCCATCAATAATTTCTATTTACCTGCACGTATCTGTGCAAATTGTACATGTGGACTTTCGAGATGTTTCTGTATGCTGCTCATATTAACATCATGGTATTAAATGTTAACGACCCCCCCCCCCCCTGTACTTCCTTACACGACCCCGAGGTAAACTAAAAAATTAGGTGATGAAACGAGGTAACGAAAACAACAACTTTATTCTGAGATGATGAGTGGGGAGCTTCGTCGCAACGATAGCAATAAAGCGATAGCAATCGTTGAACTGCTAAGACAATGTGGGAATAATGTTAAATTGCGCATAATGGTTTGCGGATATGGGTCGAATGTAAGATCAGAATTGCAATGAGTTATCATGTAATGCTAGATAGGATAACGCACTGTGGGGACTGGCGTGAGCAACAACTTTTAGGCTCCACCATGAATACCTTAAAGGGACGGTCTAGTACAGCCGGGGCGATTCCGAGACTTAACGATGCTATCTTTACGCGTAGTGCACACATACAACCGTCAAAGTTTTATTCAGAAGAACCAATTCCTTTTCGAGGAATTTCTTGAAACGTGCCGCAATAGCAGACGACGAAACCTGCGCTCCACTCTCATGCAACGTCACGCATTACTTCGGCTTGCGGCTACGTCACCGTTGTCATGGTAATTGGAACCTGTAGAAGGACGTTGGCTGGAGTCATCCCCTTTGCTCTGGAAATGGGGGCATTCAGACATATATCTCCGCGATTGGAGAATGTAGTCCGTGCATTGACTGTGGGGTCTCCGAGAATATGGCGCATAATCGGATACGTGGAAGCTAAGCCATTTGCTTTCTTTCCGCGCGTATTTAATGCGGCTTGTAAATAAACACGTACTCCTTCTCCATGTACGTCACCAGCGACACCTCATTTCGGAACATGATCAGTTTGCAACGGGGAGTGTAATGGAAGCGCGCGTACGGGAGTGTAATGGAAGCGCGGTCGGAGCTGTAATGCGACCGCGCGTGCCGATGCAGAGCGACTTCAGATTTGTGATTGTGAGTGGGGTTGTCCTGCGACTTTTAACTTGTCTCTGAGGATTAACATAGTTGTCCTAAACTACCATGTGGGCGACATTTTAGAATGTGCGTTTTTCGCCTGAGAACTGAAAGAAAATGTACGAGAGTTATGCTGAGCTACAATGACTGGTGTGATAACCAGCCTATCCAATGCATGGACGCGCTTGGTTACGGTTGTGGCACCAGGCCACGTGCGATTGTTTACATGGATGCGCTTAAGCTCGCTGCGCGCCTTGCGGAAGGATTTTTGTGAAGATCCGAAATACTCTCCCGTTTTGCATCACATGAGCTTTCCGTGAAATGCAGAGGTTTGCACCGCGCCAGCCAGGAAACGGAGCAGTGCGTTGGTACCAATGAATGGCTTATCAGGGCATCACGAGCTCATGCTCAGTACCAGGTCGTTGCTTGCTGCATGAGGTGCTCTCTTTCTCTTGCAATGGATAATTTGTTGCTTTATGTCGTGACACAAAAATGATCGGAAGCGATGCAACAGTGGTCGGTCTGTGCATATCGCCGTATTCTCGCTCAGCCCTGAGGGTCCCTGCGCTCCGAGGAACCTTTCCAGTAGCGCTTGCAATGCGTTGGGCGTTAGCTCGCTGCGCGTGCACAATCTATAAGCACCCTGTACGACCTGTACCCCTCCGAAAAGCTGATAGCGTCCTCAGCCGGAATCGAGTCCATACCCTGACGCCAAACATTTCAACATTTGAGCGTTTCAGTGAGGGGGCCTCGAGAAATCACTGATTTTAAAGTACGGGTAGATTTGGATAGACCAAGTGCGTTGTGTATTCCTTGCAATCTAACCGTGCTTGTTTCCTCGCATTCGAAATGGCTATCCAGGCACAGGTATGCCAGGATTGTGTGTAGAATGTAAGGGAGGGGCAGCTACAGGACGTTACAGTATGGCCGAGACTGCACGGTTTCAACAAGGAAATCAGCAACAACAAACCGTTTGTTATTATACTTTCTCATTTCACACAGTTTTCAGAAACTGTTTCTCTCAGTGACTTATATAGGTTAGAGCACAGGACTCGTGCGCAGTATAAGAATTATTGAACCTGGTCATGCTTTGTGATGTGTATTCTTTCGTGTTTTATTAGGCCGTTAAGTGGCCGGGATAAGTAGGGAAGCGGCCCAATTGTGCGGATAAACAGTTTTCGGCGTTTTATTCAGGTGTCAGATAAACCCTCCTCGCTTCGGAGTCTGACCGGCTGAAAAACGTATAGGACCTCGCAGTTCTTTACATACGATTGCCTCATCAAATACGGCGATCGTATGTACTATACACCGCAATGTATGTGATGCGATGTAAATTACATCAAAACATGCGACATTATCTTCACTTGTTATCCCTTAACGACCAAACGTAAATTCGCAGTATTCCATTTTAAACAAAGGGCAATCGAATGGTACACTTTATAAGAGGGGCAGGGGGTACGAGACCGTCCCTTTAGGTAGCACACATAACCATGCATACATAGTAAATAGCATACCACACATAACACATGACATTGTCGCAACATAGTCATCGGACGTGAAAGTAATGGAACTGCGAGCCCGCAGTTCGTCCCTCAATGAGATTGAAGGTCACACAACATGGCAACCGTCTACCTTCCAACTGCATATCCTTTTATATACGAGGGGTTTATATACGGGGCTATCAACGAGCTTCCTTTTCGAGGCCTGTGGACACCATGCGCCTACTGAAGCATTTTTTTTCTTCTCTTACAACGGTCAGGAGGACGTGTGGTCATGCCACAGCAATACTACTGCATAAAAATACGTGCTGATATGCTGTAAACAATCGGTACGTTTCAGCGTGTTAAGATAACAATGGAACTCAACGTCCACTGCCGTCCTGTTGCCGGTGGCAGGCACCTCGAGCGGATCATGCACACTAAATTTTCTAGCCCTGTATCTCGAGAGCCATCTATTAATGAATGACTTTACATGAAACCTATGGGGATGACAACAGGCCTATCTGGATTTACTGCAACGCCCCCGTCCTCCTTCCATACACAGAGGTCGGGCATGGTGTCGGGGGTTCCGTGTGGTGACGCTGTGAGGCAAACTTGCTCATGATTTTCATGTTCACTCGCATGAAACACGCGATTCTTAGGATATCCCTCGGAACGTTCTTCTTGAGTTGACTCTACCCAGTGCAGTCACTGCGGTGCTGTAGAAGATCTAGAGCACATTCTTCTCCATTGCCCACAGTATCAACCTTCCCGAACCGTACTCTCCGGATCGCTTAACGAGCTGGACTCTCGCCCCCTCTCTCTCACAATATTGCTTGGTCCCTGGCCACATTCAGCCCACCAACGCTCTGCCCTCAAAGCTCTCTTCACCTTTCTGGATACCATAGGTCTTAAATCCATATTGTCAAGGGGCTCATTATGTCATTCCCCGCATCACCACCAGCAATGGGGTAGAGTATCGCCCCTAGCGATGAAGCTACTTCCTTATCTATCAACTCGAAATAAATATGTTGTTGTTCTTCTTTTGAGTGTCAGCTGGGTGAACTTCTCGGAGGGGCCCTTAGAAAGTTCCGGGAGGGTGAGGAGGCTTGGGCCCCCGAGCCCCCACGCCGTCGGCGCCCATTTACCAACATGGGAAGACGGTCGCGAAATTCGCGAAAATTAATTTTCTGTTAATTAGTTTTTAAAATTACTAAAATTAGACCTACTAATGACTACTTTTGCAAAAAGTACTCGACAGTGTTGTTCGAGTACGTGTCATTGAGTGTAGTAAAAACGAGATTTAGAAGTCGGCAAATTTTATGAGTGAAGTAGGTGCACCCTATTGAAAACTCTGGAGGAGCGCGTGTGTTGCTTGGAGCACTCCGACATACACCTTGTCCGAAATCGTAAAAGTGTTCGGAGTGCTGTTTCATAATGAATACATACGAGCATAGGTAATGATGTCATCCACCAGAGGATGGAGTTCGCGAAGCAGTGCACGGCAACCGATAACGCTTCGTTACTTCACCAATATTATGCATGAGTAAGAAACGCGGTTAAACTACGTCCGAACCATATTCATTTTGCATAAATATTTCCGCCGTAATTTGTCTTCCACATCTTTTTCGGCAAAGAGTGCTAGTGGTGGTGAAAGGGCTCGCCGTTGTCAGCCTCACAGAGGTGGGCAACACCACGACGGACGCCTCGGGGGAATGTGCCTCCTTAGCCGACTTCTAAGGGAACTGTGCCAACATATGTCTGAAAGCATCTGAGGAAAATCCAGGGAAAACCCCGGACAGCACAGCCGGCACCAGGATTCGAAACCGGGTACCTCCTAATCTCGACATTGCCAGCACGCTAACTACGCTAACCACTGAGCCACGCGAGCTGGTGTTCTTTTTCTTCTTTTGCAGCAAAACATTCATATGCAGAAGTGTTACACGAAAGGATCCTCCTGAGGAACCAAAAGCTACGCGTTAGACGACGTTACATGGTGGTGGTGGTTACGAAAACCGGCATGCCGTTGTTGACCGACGTTACATGAAATATTCGGGAACCGAAACAATAGCAAATGGCGTGTGTCACTGATCTGTTAAATATTTTTAATGTTTATACGTAGCCTACGAGGTATCGAAGCTCTAAGCCATTGCTGTAAGCTGTATCGAAAAAGAAAGGCCATTCTATTCATGACAAAAGGGCAAGGGTGCAGGCCAGCTGCAGCTGGTATATCGTGAAAAAATGGAACCCGAGAAGGGACAGAGGAGGGACGACACGACACGTTCTCGAACGTTTTCGAACGTTTCGAGCGTTCTCGAACGTTTTCGAGAACGTGTCGTGTCGTCCCTCCTCTGTCCCTTCTCGGGTTCCATTTTTTCACCATTCTATTCATATTGTTTCCGACGTGTATCTATTTTTCTGTATACAGTTTCTATAGAAACTAGTCTCGAGATATTCATTGAACATGTGTTAGGATTAGAGAAAGGCTATATAGAATTCCTATAGCTTTTGTACCTGCCCTTTCTAGGTTTAAGTATACAATTGCTATAGAATTTGGAAACATTTTGTTATAAGGGTTGACTTGTGCTTCCCGGTCCTATAAAGCTAGGGGTAAGCAACGCCTCTTTCGCCGCAAGCACTGACAGCGCTGAAAAATAAACGCATGAACAGTGACATCGCAAAATTGTTATGCTTTCAAGTTGTACGTTAGCTTCATCAAAAGTTTCGAGGTTGACACTGTTGTGGCCCTATGTGTCCATTGGAAATAATTCCGCAGATAGGCAATCGAACCGACGCAAGCTCCATCTAGGGTCAAACACATCACATAGAGCCTAAAGTGGTAGTCGCACTGGTTATACCAACACGCGAAACATATATAGCTCATGTATAACGTCTGATCACACTAACGATACAAAACACGTGTTACAACAGTATTGGCTTCACACAGTTGCTTAACTATACTGGGCTTCCAACGTGTATGGCGTACACAACCCCCAGTATAGCTTTTTACACTGGTTGTACGGGCCGCTTAATTATACAGCGTGTCCCAGCTAACTGCGAACAAATTTTTAATTATATATAGATATATATAATGAAATATATTTTCTCCTTTTGTAGTCTCTCTCTCTCTCTCTCTCTCTATATATATATATATATATATATATATGTATATCACTTTTTTCGAGATGAACTCAATTGCAATATAGCGTATGCTGAAGGACACTACATAGCACAACTTAGGAGTGCACCAGCAAAAACCTACGGCAATATCCTAATTGATTTTCGATAATTAACTTTACAATTATAAAAGCTACAAGGTCGGTCCCTTCAGTTATCTGATACCGTTGCCGCTTTCAGAACAAAAATACGTCGGATAGGTCGTCCGCAAAAAAAATCGTGAAGGAAATGATTTCTTTCTTTATTTTGTTCATGGCGCATCTTCGGAGACGCGTCTTCACGCGTCACCCCCAATGTGAGAGTGTGAAAAAAAACACTATCGCCTCTGACGGCCCGGAAAAACATTAAGACACCAAATACAACCCAAGATAAGGGCACTTAGGATAGCGTCACCGGATACATTTCTTTTTGTTTCTGCAAGATAAAGTTCATCTTCGACCCATGAGGCTGCACTGTGCTCCTTCACCATCTCGCATTGGGGGTGAAGAGAAAACACGTCTCTGAAGTTGCGCAATGAACAAAAGAAAGAAAAAAATGTGTTCCTTCACGATTTTTCTGCGGACGATCTATCGAACGGATTTTTGTTCTTAAAACGGCAACGGTATCTGGCGACTGAAGGCAGCAGATGTTTTCACTGGGGCGACATTGTAGCTGTTATAAAGAAAAAGTTATTATTGAAAGCTAACCAGGACATTGCCTTAGCAGTTTGCTGGTGCCCTCCTAAGGAGTGCTCCTCAGCATATGCCTTATTGCCATTGATTTCATCTCGAAAAAAGTGGATTATACAGGGTGTCCAAGCTAAGTGTATACAAATTAAAAAAAAAGTATATATGAGACTTTCAGAACAAAAATCCATTCCGTAGATCGCCCGCAAAAAATTAGTGAAGGAACGCCATTTTTTCTTTATTTTGTTCATTGCGCATCTTCGCGGACGCGTATTTCGTTCATCCCCAACGTGAGAGGGGGAAGGAGCACAGTGCCGCCTCATGCGTCGAAGATGAGCTTTAACTTGCGGAAACAAAACAAAAACAAATGTATCGGGTGACTCTATCGGAACTGGCCTTATCTTGGGTTGCATGTTCTGTTTCCTTTCAATCTTTTTCCATGACGCGAGAGGCGATGGTCCTGACGAAGACAGTGCCACTGTCGAAACGTCGACCATTCTTTTTTGAATATATGTGTTAAATTGCCCATTAAATAAATTAGTTTTTGTTAACGTTCCTGTAATCTGTAGTCCAGGTCTTATTATTCCACTTTTATATATATATACAGGGTGTCCACGCTAAGTGTGAACAAATTTTTTAAAAATATATATAACACTTTTTCCAATATGAAATCAATTGCAATATAGCATATGCTAAAGGGCACTCCCTAGCAGGGCATTAGCAAAGTCCAAAGGCAATGTCTGAATTAACTTTCATTAATTAACTTTTTAATTATAAAAGCTACAAAGTTGTCCCAATGAGAACATCTGTTCCTTTCGGTCACCTGATATCGTAGCCGTTTTCAGAACAAAAATCCGTTCGATAGATCGCGCGCAAAAAAATTCGTGAAGGAACGCCATTTTTTTCTTTATTTTGTTCATTGCGCTTCTTAGAAGACGCGTCTTTCTTTCACCCCCAATGTGAGAGGGAGAAAGAGCACACTATCGCCTCTCGTTTCCTGGTAAAAGATTAAAAGGAAACAGAAAATGCAACCCAAAATAAGGCCAGTTCCGATAGAGTCACCCGATATATTTGTTTTTGTTTTATTTCCGCAAGTTAAAGCTCATCTTCGACGCATGAGTTGGCACTGTGCTCCTTCCCCCTCTCTCGTTGGGGATGAAGGAAATACGCGTCTTCTAAGAAGCGCAACGAACAAAATAAAGAAAAAAAAATGGCGTTCCTTCACGAATTTTTTGCGGGCGGTCTATCGAACGGATTTCTGTTCTGAAAACGGCTACCATATCGGGTGACCGAAAGGAACAGATGTTCTCATTGGGACAACTTTGTAGCTTTTATAATTAAAAAGTTGATTAATGAAAGTTAATTAAGACATTGCCTTTGGACTTTGCTAATGCCCTGCTAGGGAGTGCCCTTCAGCATATGCTATATTGCAATTGATTTCATCTTGGAAAAAGTGTTATATATATTTAAAAAAAAATCTGTTCACACTTAGCGTGGACACCCTGTATATATAAAATTGGGTGTTTACGTCACGAGACAACTAAGATCATGAGCGACGCCACAGCGGTCAGTCTGTGGATTGCTTTTGTCCACCTGAGGGTTTAACGTGCAATGAAAGCTCATCACACGGCACCCCGTATTTAACGTTCCTCGCGGATGACGGCATGTCTAAGCAACTTGTACCCTGCCACCAAGTTGCTGGCGTCCTCGGCTGGGTTCGAACCCGCGATCTCGGGATCAGAAGGCGAACACGGCTCTACATATCGCGTCCTGCACAACATCCTGGGGGAAGTTTCGTTTGACCAGTGACTAGTTACCTTGACCTTCTTAAACCTTAACGAACTTCATCTTGGGAACAAATACGCCGGTAGCGGAGGGCCTGACAGTAGGGGATGGCCAATTTAGTATGTCGGGGATGACAGCTGTGAAATGATGGGTAAGTGTTGGGAGTCAGTCGGTTTTCGGTAAAGATTAGTTACGTGGGTGCCATCAGAGATGCTTATATGGACGTCTGGAAAATCTATGCTCTCTCTAGAATATGCATGAGTGAATTTTATAGTGGGATACACGTTACAGAAGTTTTCAATAAACGACAAAAGGGAGTATTCGGAATGTGGCCACAGCATGAATATGTCGTCTAAAAAACGCTTAAAAGCTAAGTTTTTTTAGACAACATATTGAGCTACGACAAACAGCTGTCCTGGGCACGTAGTGCACGATCACACTATAAACATATGCTCAACGTGCAGCCACAGAGCTTCTGCTACTTTTCCTTTGTATATGTACTTCCTGGCTTGCACTGCGGCCTCCACAGTTGGCGCCGTCACCATGGAACACAGATGTGTCTCCGACAAACACGGTCAGTGCCGACCCAAGGTCGTGTCACTTTCCTGCGGCGCGCTGACGAGCTCCGAGTAGAGGGGAACAGCTGTCCTCGGGGGAGTGCAGGATCAAATTATAAACATATGCTCAACGTGCAGCCACAGAGCTTCTGCTATTTTTCCTCTGTATATGTACTTGCTGGCTTGCACTGTGGCCTCCACAGGTGGCGCCGTCACCATGGAACACAGATGTGTCTCCGAGACACGTGCCGTATTTTTTCTCGGATAAGTAATTAGAAATGAATACTTAAATATTTTTGATGAATCTTACGATGGGCCACTAATACTCAACTTGCACCGTTTCTATTTTTGTTTTTGTTTTTTCACTGATACGATTATGACTACATGGTTCTCTCTGTGCATTTTTTTTCAGATACAAGCTTTGGACCGATCGTCTTGATTAGTGATCCTGAGTTCCTCGAAACTGCAGCGATGAGCGACAGCCTCACGCTACATGTTTTGGCCGTTGAAAGTGAGAAGCTGAAGCCTCTGGGTACCCGTACCCACGATGGTATCATTTGCGATATGTGCAACGAAACACCAGTGCGCGGGACGCGCTACAAGTGCTTGCAATGTGAAGATTATGATACTTGTGAGACATGCTATGAAAAGAAGACTCACGAAGAACACGACATGTTGAAGTTGGTGAATCCACGCGTGGTACGTATATATGCTAGAGCGTCACATTCTCGCGACACTTTCTCCTTGAAGAATTATTTGTATGGCGGTCTGTACGGAGCGCTTATTAAACCCCGCTGCACCGTGTGACTCCAAAAACACAAAATACTAAGTTATACGTCTTTTTTTGAAGTTGTCCCATTTAGTACGCGGGAACGTTTAGTCAGTATTCGCAGACGAACGACGGAGGTTCGTCTTCATGGCTACGACCACAGAAAGCACGTTCTTGATTGGCCATCAGATTGACTGACTCATAGTTGTTGGGACACGCGCACATGTAAGCAGGCTTTCTCCGTCTAGGTGGCAGACGGGTAGAAATCTAGCGAACAGGTAGGGAAGTATGAAAGGAATTGCCTCAAGAGAAGAGCCGCCGATATTTTGCAACAAGGACTGTTCTTCTGGGAAAAAGAAGAATCTTCTTCTGGTAGTGTTGCGCGTACGGCCGCTCTGAGAAAGGGAAATTCTTCGCGACTGTGGTTTCGGTTTAGGCTAACGGATATTTCCGCAGAAGACGTCGCGTAAGAGGAAAACCATGCCCATAGCTTGTATTTGCGGGACTATGTGTACAGCTCCCGTTAACCTTAATATTAACACTGGTAAAATATGGTATCGTACCCGAGCGCCAGTACACCAGCCCTTATTGCCATAAGGATATCTTAATTGAACAAAATTAATGTATTCTGTTTTTAACGCGAGGATTTAATTCACTTAACATTCCCCCAGTTCCTCCGGGGTGGCTGTTAATGCGCTCAGCGAGGTTCCAGCGTTATTATTAAGGTGATGGGAGCTGTACCAAAAGCGTCGTGTAATTCTTTTCAACGATCGTTCCGAAGCCTCGCTGTAACGAAATTTTGCGTTGGAATGTAAACCAGCCATAGAGGACGTCTGAGTGGCTGGGAGCGACTGCCACAAAAAGCGTTTGGAACACGTGGCATTTCACAAACACTAAAATGTTCACAATAATAAAACTCATGTAGCATTTCACCAAGAGGCTAACCATGGTACTCAACACTAAAACGCGTTTGGCCCGAAGATACCGCAAATTTTTCAAAGAGGGATTATCATTCGGCGTTTGTAAATTTAAAGGCAGCATGACCTTTCATGATAGACAACCTCAAGAAACAAAGCAACATCCTTGTCGGAAACGATGTGTCCTCCATGTCCGTATTTCCCCTCCGGAATTTGTGCCATTAACGAGCGTTTTGCCTACCAGGATAGCCGCATGCTGCAGTCGACTTCATAAGTTGTGCCGACATATGACTCTTGTGGAAGGCGTCGTTATTTCAAATTTGTCTTCTTCAAGGGTAATATGGTCGCATTTTACTCCATATTCTTGATTTTAGACACGTCTGTAGAAAAAAGTCACACACAGGTGAACCCCCCCCCCCCCCCTTCATTCGCAAGTCTTCATTGGTAGCAAGCCAGGTAGCAACACTTCTGTTCCGTTCTGTTCATGGTCGCGAATGAAGAATGCGCAATATATGTGGAGATGGGACAACAGCCTTTTCTACACACGATGTCCTCTTTTATTATTAATCGAAATTATCATTGAGCAGACATGAATTTTTGTTTCACTGTGTGCCTCTTGACGTTTGTGCTCATTTTATAAGTACAAGCCGCTCATTTTATAATTGTTCCCTTTCAGGCGCCGTGTGTCCTTGGACTGCGGGAGATCAGGCCGTAACAGCACCGGAGAAGCCCATAATGCCTTCGCGCCGTGCATAGAATGACCGCTCAGTATGGAAGACAGTCTGGCTTATAAATCTGATGATAGCCCCCTCCCCCCCCCGCACACACTTTTCCCATGGAATTTTAGACAACATCCTAATCACGGACTTTATTTGTACAGGTGTAACTGTAGTAGTGTATGGATGAGCTGTTTATTGCAGGTTATTTGGCGTCATGTCATTATCGCTGGTCACCATAATGATCGATTAATAACAAATGTGGGTCAGGCTACTCCAGGACTCGTGAATAGAAAAGAAAAAAAGAAAAAAACAAGCTGAAGGTATAACCAAGAGGCATAAGAAAAGAAGAAGAAAAAAGAGAGAACAAACATGGTCCACCTGATGCTTTTCAGCTGCAACGCTCTTGAATATCGGAACGCCACCCACATATACCTAGAGCTTTATCACCCTGGGCAAGTTCTCGAGGCTTTTAATATTCACGAGAAATTTGTATAGGCTATGAGATATTGGGAAATGACAGTATTCCTCCGGGGGCACAATATCAGTTCTTGTTTATCGTGGTGTCTGTAGCACCATTCGCGCATAACGGGGGATCGTATAGAGAGCAATCGGTACTTCGTAAGGTGTAGCAAGAGCGAGCTAAGGACACGATTTCTTATATGGTGCTGCACAGACCATTCTCCAAGAAAACAAGTCAGTTCGTGTGCTGCATCCTTACCTGTACTAGGTCGTAAGTCAATGTACACTTTAGGTTCAGGTGAATCACAGCTGTGGCTTGACGCAGTGGCAACAAATTGTAAATCATCAAAGCTGCTGTGACTGCCACGTGATAATAAATTTTCAGTGACACCAGTGTCGTATTCCTCTGGAGATCGCAGTCTTATACTGCAGCCACAGCCAGGATTCTCTCCAGTGTAGCTGTATATTTCATACCATGCACTCTGTCCACATCGCGAGTCCAACTTGCTTGATGAAGCATATTGGTAGAGCTTGAAGGCGACCTCTCTTTGGCCACATTGCCGAGGACGAGTGCCACATCTCTGTTCAGCACCCATATTTTTGCTGACGGCTCACCATGTCGAGAAAACGCTTCTTCCTTTCCATAATACGAAAGTCAAGAATACAGGTCCAGTTCAACAGTAGTAAACCATTCAATTGTCTGAAGGCTCCCAGTCTCGAGCTCCCCGTTCGCTGGCGCCACGCACCAGACTCTCGTCGTTGCGGCTCGCGGGCCCTTTTCTTGCTTTGGTCACATGGCCACCTCGTCGCTGGAGTCCAACATCGTCCTCACTCCTGACTCCTCCCCCCTTGCAAGTTGAGGGTGTTCAACATGTCGAGCGCCACTTGATGTTGATGCGCCTCGGGAAGGGAGAGAATCGAGGACTGACACTGCACAGCCGTCACTTACCACAAAGTTCAACCTGTGCACTGGAGACTGCATAGTGGTGACTCATGAAAGAATCAGACCTCAACCTCATTCCAGGGAGAATCAGCATGACACGGCCAATCAAAGTGCCCTAACTCAACATCCGTAGAAAGCTAAACTAAGGTTGAACTTTGTGGCAAGTGACGGCTGTGCAGTGTCAGTCCTGGAATCTCTCCTTTCCCGAGGCGTATCAACATCAAGTGGAGCTCGACCTGTTGAACACCCTCAACTTACAGCCTTTAGAACGACAAAGCGGAAAACACCCAGAATACGGACTAACGTTACATCATGCGCAAACCCAGACAGTAGTAGAAGGGGAAAGATTCGCAGAACCGAAGATACTAGTGACCATCAGTACGATCCGCTCCAGATAGGGAGATATTTGGAGCAAGATACTTTGCGCCAAGGAGGAGCGCGCGCCAAGACCGCCCCGCGCGTTTCGCGGCCGCGCGCGCGTAGAGAGCGGTTGCCTTATCGCGTTTGAAAATGCATCAACATGCAAAATACATCTTATTCCCTTTCCACATCTTTTATTACATCCCCGAGCGGGAAGTTTTCCTACCGCACTTAACATAGCATACTTTCCTCCTGAATACATGCAAGCAATAGACATACACATTTGTACAAGTGAAAAATACTTTATTAATGCCAGTTAAGGCCAATGGTGATGGGGATTGCCAATTATGTTGCCAGTTGTGTTGTCAATCTGTGTGAAGGAGAAAACCCGAGCGGAAAAACCTTCATACCTGAAACAGAAGAAACATACAAAACAACAAAGATGCTACAGGATGGCAATTAGAACATGAGAACGGAACATACTCACACATTTTCTTCCTTGATTTGGCAGCTTCCATAAGGGTATGAATCGACGGCATTGAATTGATAACGTTTATCATCATAGGGCATGAGAGCAAGCTTGGTATTCTCCAAGGTATACATGCACTGACGTTTGCTACATGTTGATTTTTGCACAGAGATACCTTTTCACTATTGAACAACACATTTTTGTACACATCATGAAGCAAATGCTTTGCGAAGTATATCCTTCTTCACTCCTTTTGCTCTAGCTATTTGATCATCACGAACCAACTTTATCGAATACATTTTAGCCTTTAGAGCAACTACCTCCTCAATTATAAGACCACCAGTCTCACACTTGAATCTAAACAACTTGCCCTTATTTTTGTCACTGTACAATGCATGATCTCCAGGATATGATAACAGGTCCAGATGTTCATCTGCAATTTTCTTCAGTTCACCTTCATAATCGTCAGTCATCAACTCTAGGATAAAACTATCAGTGTCCGTGTACATGGGAATGACTGTACAGGAGAGCTTGCTCTGTAGAGTACAATAGAGGAACTCATACATGACATACTTCGACTGCTCCAGCACGCAGAATCCAATCTGCAATGGGAAGTTACATTTGATAGTTCTTTTTTTTTTCAATTCGTACACCACACAATTCTCAGAGAATTTCGAAATGAACACAGTCATTTGAACTGCTATACCGCTCAGCATCCTCTAGACTAAAGGCTACCTTAATGTTCCTGAAACGAGAAGGATTAAGAAGACTTCTTCCAAAGATACTATTTATAGAGAGCTTCATCAAGCTCTTCTCAAACTCTGTTTGTGCTGCTCTACGACGCTCAATGTTCATCATGATATATGGTTCAAATATCTTGCTCTGCTTGAATTGTAGTATTTTATGGATCTTGCTCACTTTCATACCCAATCTATAGTACAACCCCAGCAAGCGATAGTGCACAACATGCCCTGTTTTGTCCATACATGTGAGAAGCAACTTCTCTTGAGTGGATGTCCTGTAATTAAGCTGCTCAATTAGTTGATGTTGGTACGTTGACAGCCAACCTGAGTCTGCCTTCTGCTTGAGCGGCGCCAGCGGGAAATACCGTGTCTTCTCATGCAACTCTGGAGGGTATACTAGATCGCATACATATATATAACCGATAGGTTCATCCTCTGGGTGATTAACAAAATCGATACTTGAGAACTTTTCTTCAGGCACCCATTCGAACCCTCCAACTGGAAGGCACTTTGTGAGACAACCACCATACAGAGAATTGGCATCATAGTAGGCCAAATAGCTCGATGGTCTTTCTTCATCGTAATCAGGGCAATCGTTATTGTTAGCTCGAGCATAGCGTTTCGATTGCTTGCAAATACCTCCACGAATGGAGCCCTCAATCGTATGGTACATTTCTTCATCAGTGAAGAGCTCTATTTCTGCCGAAGTGTGCTTCAGAGTAGCTTGCCAGCTGAAACCTGGGAAACTCACAAAGCGAAGCACTACCAAGGATAGAAACCTAAAACGCTGCACTACATCCAACAACAACTATGTGTCACATAACATGTTGAGTTTGGGAAGATTGAGACTCCGTTGATCACCATGAACTCGAACTTTATTGCTTTCTGGACTTCATCTGTTCTGTAAGAAGGAATACGCCCGACTGGCGCATCAGAGTGAACGCATCGCGTGATCCCCGAAACCAGAGAACACCCGCTTCCCCGCGATACATGATCTTCTCGCGCAAAAGCGGCGTCGTCGCACCTGGCTGAATCATACACCACGCAACAATACACAACACCCCTTCCCCCTAGCTGACAAAATCGTCCAAATATCGCGGACGTGTGATCATTCGGCGTGGTCGTGTAGAGATAGGACCACTAAGGTGCGGTGAAGACGGACTGGCTTCTGTAACAGCTGGGGAACTAGCTGGTGCTTGACTCATTGGAATAGATGTAGGTGTTACAAGTCCTTGTGGGACACAGTCGCCTGTAGAAACATCAGTCGGGTTCTCAACTGATTCTGGCAGTTCGTTGCTTGGTGTGGCGCGACCTCTCATTTGGTTTAGATGGCGTCTCACAACCCTGCCACCCTCAGTTATAACTCTGTACGACACAGGTCCAGTAAGCTTCTCAATTGTTGCAGGGATCCATGGCTCTCCATGGCCGTAGTTTCGCACATACACCGGGTCAGAGTCTTTAAAGGTCCTTACGGCTGGTCTGGAAGCCTGCTGTTCCTCTACCTCCTGGCGTTTACTTATTCCGTCTGGATGCAATCTGTCCAGACAACTCTTCAACCTGCGTCGCATAAGGAGTTCGGCTGGACTAAAACCTGTTGATGAGTTTGGAGTGGTATGCTGATGCAAGAGGAAACAAGCAAGTCGTTGCTGCCAGCTGCCATGTACAATACGTTTCATCGAGTCCTTCATTGTTTGTACCATTCGTTCTGCCTGTCCGTTGCTTGCAGCGTGATAGGGAGCCACGAGAGTTTGTCTTATAGCATTTCTCCGAAGGAATGTTTGGAAGTGAGCAGATGTGAACTGAGGTCCGTTGTCGCTGACCACAACATCTGGAATGCCGTGCGTAGCGAAGATCTCCCGTAGTGCGTTGACAGTAGCTTCGGCAGATGTAGATGGCATGAGCTTTACCTCTAGCCACTTTGAGTAGGCGTCAACTACCAGGAGGAATGATTCTCCAAGGATGTATCGGCGCACGTGGTGGTGCATACCTCGTGGATTGGCATTCGGTGCAACTCCTGACAGACTGCTCGATGTCCTCATCGATCTTCAGTCACCATACGTACGAACGAGCAAGGGCTTTCATGTGTCCTATCCCTGGATGACCCAGATGGAGCTCGTCTAACACTCGCTGTTGACCCTCTTTGAGAATTATTACTCTGTTTCCCCACAAGAGGCAGTTCTTATGAGCAGATAACTCATAGCGTTTCGACCAGAATGTCTTGAACTCATCTGGACATTTGTCATCTGGCCAACCCTTCCACACCCAGTTGGGAACTCGGGAAAGTTGAGGACAGTGTATAGTCATGCTTGCAATGTCCTTCGCGTGAAGCGGTGGACTGGCCAGCTCTTCGGTGAACAGCACCTCGGGTGGACATGGTATAGCTTTGTCTTTGACGGGAAGTGGCAAGCGGCTTAGAGCATCTGCATTAGCAATTTTCTTCCCAGATCGATGAACAAGCTCCAACTCGTAAGCGTTTAGCATCTGAGACCAACGAAGCATTCTTAAGGTGGTGCATTCTTCTCTGGTGAGATTAAGGGGAGTGGGCTTTGACCTTGTGAATATTAGCAGAAGTGGTTGATGGTCAGTCACAATTGTAAATGCACGTCCATAGATAAAATGATGAAACTTCTTTACTCCGGCGATAATGGAGAGAGCTTCACGGTCGATTTGTGCGTAGTTACGCTCTGTACTTGTCAACGTACGTGAAGAGAATGCAACTGGAGCTTCGCGCCGATCTGGCTCTTGCTGACTTAGTACAGCCCCTACACCATAAGGTGATGCATCACACGTGAGGAATGTAGGACGCTTCTCATCGAAGGGTACAAGAACGCTATCTGATGAGAGAAGTTCTTTGGCTCGCTGGAAAGCCTCGTCATGGATGGTAGTCCAATTCCACTCTGCGTCCTTGTCGAGAAGACGATGCAACGGCTCAGCAACGGTAGCCTTGTCCTTCAGAAAGGAATTGTAGAAGTTCAGCAGACCAAGAAAATCTTGAAGCTCTTGCTTGCTGTTCGGACGCGGCGCATCATGGATCGCTGTAACCTTGGAATCTGCAGGGTGAATGCCGTTAGCGTCGACACGATACCCCAGGAATTCTACGGAGGACACACCAAACAAGCATTTGTCCTCTCTGGCTCGCAGGCCAGCACGGGCAAGTCGCCGTAACACCTCGCGCAATCCTGTTGTAAGTTCGTCCTGGTTAGCACCTTGAATCAAGATGTCGTCAAAATAAGGCACTACTCCCTGTAGTCCTACGAGAAGTTCGTCAATTAAGTGCTGGAAAAGTCCTGGAGCTACATTCACACCGTACTGGAGGCGTTTCACTTTGAAAGCACCCCGACGTGTGATGATGGTTTGTGCTTCTGCAGCATCATCGTCTACACGTAGTTGAAGATAGGCCTGTGCGAGGTCTATTTTTGCGTAGCAGCTACCACCAGACAAGCTTGAAAGAAGATGATTGACTGCAGGAATGGGGTATGGATGAGCACGCATGGCGGTGTTGATAGTAACCTTGTAGTCGCCGCACAGTCTTACTTCTCCTGACGGTTTGACGACAGGAACAACAGGAGTAGCCCATTTTGGATTTGAAATTGCTTCAATAACATTATCGGCGATAAGACGATCGAGTGCAGCATCGATTTTCGGACGTAATGCCAGGGGAACATTCCTTGCCTTCAGTCGGATGGGTGGAACAGAAGGATCTACTGGAAGTGAAACAGCAGGTCCTGTGTAAGTTCCAAGGCCTTCCTGACATACTTCTTTGAAGTCGTTGAGTACTTGCTCTAGGGGGTTGGCATCCATGTGGTAAACACCCGTCAACTTGATACCCAATGGTGCGAACCATTCGTACCCCAGCAGACTCACTCGTTCTCCGTCAGCGATAAGAAGCCGCAGCGGACCTTTGAAGGATTCATACTGAACATCAACGAAGCATGTGCCACGCAGCGGAATTGGCTGCTTTTGGAAGTCGCGTAGTGAAATGGAGAGTGGATGAATAGTTGGGCCCTTCTCTGGCCATAGGCACTTGTATGTAGCTTCAGAAATAATAGAATAATCGGATCCTGAGTCGACTTCCATCTGGCATTCAGACCCATCTATCCTCACTTTGGTGTACTGCTTCCGGAGAGTGGATGTTCCTATTTCGTCCACATTGTTCATCTGATAGATACTTGCAGTATCTGAGACGTGTTCTTCTGGCTGTTCAACTGCATGCGTTGTTGACGAAGATTTTTGACCCTGTCGCTGTCGGGCAGGTTCTTGTACTTTCTGGTCACGAGAGTTCTTTGCACGACACACGCGTTCGATGTGCCCTTTTTTGTGACAGTGACGGCAAATTGCTTCTCGGAACGGACATCGGTCGCGGTCATGTGACGCTCCACATCCGTGGCACGAAGTCTTCGGGGGTCCCCTCGCATGTCGGGACTCCGCTGTGGATCCTTTGCAGTTACGATCCCGGCGATCATTGTTGATGTGATGGACCGCGGAAGCTAACCCCTGAGTTTGTATTTCCTTCGCTTGGTCGGCCGCTGCTTCGGCAGCGAGGGCTTTTGCTTTACCGCTCTCGAAGGTTAAATCTGTTTCGGCGAGCAGACGCCGTTGTAACCCGTCATCACGAATGCCGCACACAAGCTGATCACGTAGTCTTTCACTCAGTGTGGATCCGAAGTTGCAGTCCTCTGCTAGCCGGCGTAACTCAGTCACGTATGTAGTGATCCTTTCGCCGGAACGTTGCACGCGTTTGTGGAACTGGAAGCGGCTGTATATTACCGATGGCTTCGGAGTGAAATGACTTTTCAGCAGTGCGATCAGTTCATCGTAGGACTTTTCGGATGGAGACGCTGGTGAAACGAGGGATCGAACGATTCCAAGTGTCTTGATACCACAAACGGCCAGCAGCGTAGCACGCTGTTTTGCAGCATCCGTGATAGCATTAGCTTCGCAATAGAAGCGCAGTTGATCCGCGTAGACATCCCATGAAGAAAGATTCGAAACATCGAACTCACTGATTGTTCCGATTGCTGCCATCTGAAGTCCGTGAATTTGTGAATCGGGCGCGATCACGTACGAAAGTCGATCTTCCCAGGAGAAGGCCCAGTAAATCCCATCCTCGTCGCCAATGTTGAGTTTGGGAAGATTGAGACTCCGTTGATCACGATGAACTCTAACTTTATTGCTTTCTGGACTACATCTGTTCTGTAAGAAGGGATACGCCCGACTGGCGCATCAGAGTGAACGCATCGCGTGATCCCCGAAACCAGAGAACACGCGCTTCCCCGCGATACATGATCTTCTCGCGCCAAAGCGGCGCCGTCGCACCTGGCTGGATCATACACCACGCAACAATACACAACATAACAAATAAAGGTTGTTGTAATCGGCGAGGGTCCTGCAAGAAAAGTGATTAAATATACCCTGTGCATAGGCATAGTCATCGTCGCTCACAGGTGTCCTAGTTAGATCATTAAAAAAAGCTTCCTTGGACTTTCTTCTTTGTACACATGAAAGCTCTTAATGTAGGAGTATGGAAAGACACCATTCCGAGTCAGACGAAGAAAATCTTCGCCATATACCTGCTTCAGACACTTGAATGCCTGAACACCCTGAGAAACCATTAAACTGTCAACAAGACAGGACAGTGATTGATTCAAATATTGAGTAGTGTCACGGAAAGTGAAATTACCATACTCAAAGTTCTGTATTTTTTCACTACTTGTTGCAATAAGTTTGGGTGGTGTGTTCCACTTCGTGGCATGGAAACCACGAAGCAGAAAACTGATGTCATAGGCCAAATTGTGAACCAATACCGGTATCTTACCCTTATTTGCACAACCAACATTGCATTGATTGCACAAAGAGGCCAAAAAGTTTGGGCCATCATACCTACTGTGGTCATGATGACAAGTTTTAGGGTGAGCTTGATCAAAGAGAACACCGCAGTACTCGCACTGAGTTCCTGCATTGTGTTTACTCTCTTGCTCAGATGACAAAAGTTATAGGTGCTGGTTCGCTGTTATACATTGCTGCAATGTCGTGTAGAAGCATGAGATATTCTACACACTTGGAACCAGCATCAGGTCCCAAATATACATGTTTTGCAACGATCTGCGAGTCGTAAGTTCGTACTAGAACTGCACAAAATGAACTCATTACGTGGCGTTGTACGGCATTTTTGACTGCTGCATTAGGGTCCAGAATGGACTCAGTGTCAAGTCCTATCATATAAGGATAGGCAAACATATTGAAATATTTATTAAATTTTATTATATTTTAGCCCGGTATAAAATCCACGAGTGCATTTCTCGCAGAACACCCGACCGTTACGACTCATCAGAGCGTTGAAATTTCTGATACCAAAAAAGTGATTATTCACTTCCAACAACTTAATACTATCATTGAATTCCTTTTTCGGTATGCGAGAGGCATGTAATGTCCCATCCTCATACTTGTAAATAAACACACCAATTTGATTACGATCTTTCCAGAGATCTATATCAGAATATGAGACTGGACCCTCAGGCCACCACTTCACACGAGCAATAGAATTTGACTCACAATTTTCCAAGTATTTGGTATATGATTGCCAATTATTTATACGCCTCTTCTGAGGGTGCAACAAAGCCAATGTATTATATTTGAACCACTCGTGTGGGGCGTTGGGAGGAGAGTCCACATTGGTAATTGTCTTGCACTTTTTTTTCAACTCACCGGGTATAGCCGTTTTACACCCAATGCGCTTCTTCTTTAATTTAGTGATAGTTACCTCAAGTTCCAAAACATCCCTGGAAACAAACGCACTACCAACTCGTTGATAGTTTTCCACGTTTTGCGAGAGTTCAGAAAAGCTCTCATTTAGTGCAGCCATTATATCTGAAAGATTATGTATCTCTTGTGACCTTGTTGGTATGTATGCAATGTTAGTTATGATATTGTCACCTACTTCTTTCACCATATGCAAAATTAGTCGCATATAAAATCAGAAAGGTATACACTGATCCTGCAACATTCGCACTATATCATGCTGATACAAAAGAACATAATCGATTGGATCTTCCACACTGTCATCATGTGGAGAAGCAAACAGCGCAAAACATCTATTATGACCACCAAATGCACTCTGAGTGAGAAAGAATGGTAGGTATGGAACTTCAACGCCGGGATGGGCACCTCTAATATGTTCCGAGAGATCTTGTACCTGATCGACATTTGGCTCTGGTGGTAATGGGTTGTTTAATTCGGCAAAATTGTCATTTTGAATGGCATCTATTGGAGTATTCGAATCAAACAGATCATCATCTAGTAACATATTAAAATCCAATTCCCACTCCGGATGATTAGCTTCCACACCACCAGCATCAATTTGCAAAGCTTGCTCCCTCTCCTCAATAGGTTGTATTAATTGTTCAATGCCATCATACCCGCAAATTCCACAGCGAGGCACTAAATAAAAAAAGAAAATGGAATAGTCTCAGTTATAATATGTGAAGATAAATCAAGAAAAATACTCACTCTCAGCAGGTCTAGTAGGAACTTGGGCAGCAGGCGGCACACCAAACAAGCTTTGGTCTCGAACTTGAGCAGGAGGCAGCACACCAAACAAAATTTGTCCTCGAACTTGAGCAGGAGGGCAGCACACCAAACAAAATTTGTCAGGCAAAATGAAAACCAGCACTGCAACCAGGGCAACAGAACTTGTTGGAGAAACACTGCACGCCATGTTCGAACTTATAGGGTGAAAATGTTGATGGGGGCGGGCTAGAGAAATCCGCATGTAGCAAAAGTCTTTGTAGTAAACAACCAATTGCAAACTAAGGAAAACGCAACCGCATAGGGAAAGTGCACACACCCTTTCCATCGGATTCCTTTTCAACATCCGCCTCACAGTCGTCGATGGAAGCGCAGAAGTGCTACGCGTTCTCCGAGGACGATTGTATGTATCGAAAGTTTTCCCGTTTTTCCCCTCTCTAAAAAATGTGATTCTTTGTTCAGATTCTGATTTTCTTCTGACGGGGTATCTTCCTGTTGTGAAGACATTGAAGCCACCACCCAGAACTTTCTTTATGCAATATGATGAGCATCTGCGACGCTGTCGTTGTGGTGGATTGTGGTCATCGAATATATCTCATTGGCAAGACAATAACATCCGACCTTATCTCGGTTGCCATCCAAGCTCGGGTCAACCATGAAGCCCAGTGAACGATTTGCTTTGACGGTACAATGGCTGATGTACAAGGATTTGATGAAATTAAACTCCTATCTGAACTGCAACGGGCCAGAGGCTGATTTTCGTCTCATTATGCAAATTCTTCCGTTTCCGATGCGGACGAAACGAGGGAAGTCGAAGGCTCCAACGCTTCGTCTCCATCAAGTGTGAGTTGTTGCGACGGTATCGTCAGGGTGAGACTATCTCTCCAGCCATACTTAATGTCGGACTCAAGCAACCAATAATTCGAAAATTTTACATCCAACACTCGGAATACATCGTGCGTCGCAACAAAGATGGTTGTCGCAAGGTGTCGAGTCTGGAGGACTATCTTAAAGAGGTCTGTACATTGAAGAAATAAAATGAGACATTTTTCTTTAAATGAGGTATTCCTCTTCAATCATTTTTATTATCTTGAGGTCATTGTGTACAAGGTTATTGTCAAATAAGGACACAATGCTCTTGAGTTGGTAATTCTTACAAAGGCGGTGAGCAAAGAAACAAACTAAAAGTCCACAGTGTGAGCTGTAAATGCTTTGAATGCATTTCTCACAATACTGATCAACAGGCAGATCTAGCAGCTCTTCTTCAATCGGTGGTAGACCAAAGCTGTCTACATAGATGTACTTGTCATTCCTGTCTCTCATGTACAATAGCCAGTGTTCTCCGGGACCATCGTGTGGGTGTGTGCTGATAACTATAAACCCTTCTGTCGTTAAACTTGGTACCATATCAATTGCGAAGGTCCCGCGATACATATTGAAAGTTTCATGGTTCAGAGAAAACAATAATTCCAGATCAAACACGTTCATACTTAGTCCCTTCGAACAACAAGATCACCATCGACTGATAAAATCTTGGGTGCTTCACTAATAAGTATAACCGACACTGCACAAGGTAATGGCTTAGCAAACTTCATTTGAATCCTGCAATTGCCCTTGCACAATGGATTAAAGTAGGAACCAAAACTTTCGTCAGCACTCAAGTTCCAATGCATGATAAAGGAATTTGCTTTATATTTTTCATAATTTAACTCGACATGTTTTTCATTCAGTTGATACAAGAATTCATAGTCGCTTGCTCTAGCCAGATCATTTTCCCAGTCAGAGGATAGTTGTTTCCTGTATCCATCAACTGATAGTGTTACAAAACTAACGTTAAAATGCTCAAAACAAAAGGGGCTCGACTTGTAACCAGCCTGATAATCCTCGGTGCGAACTAGACATACAGTAAGTTGATCAGGAATTCTATCAGGAAATAAGTTTTCAAAGATTGCATCATGAAGGCCCTGCGAAAGCGAGCGGACTCTGCTTTCTAGTCCACGCATGATGTAACTTGCCGGGGATGATCTAAGGCAGTGTTTCCCAAAGTGTGCTCCGCGGACCCCTGGGGGTCCGCGAGAGTGTCCGTGGGGGTCCGCGACCGTCTCTCACATTTCAGTGTAGATTTTCGTCCCCACAAACACGCGCTCGTACATGCTGCCCGATTTCCAAACACCCAGAACTTCTAAAATTGCACAAGCATGCTTGAACGGCTAGCTTCTAATTTCTGGTAGAAAAGTCCTGCAATGCACGTTTGTCCGCGTCATACACATACAAACAAGAAGAAGAAACCAGTCCGAAAATCCTTTCTGAAGCTGTATCGAAAGCACGCAGCAGCTGACGAGGTTGCTGGTTATGCACTGGCTAGCATGGAAAATACAGTGCGCTATATCGTTTTGCTTCGAGTTCGAACTGACTGAGAGTGATGATGCACTACAGATGGTACCTCGCACTGAACGCGGCGTTGGAAGTCAACTTCGCTTCTGTCTACTTGACCATGTAATTTCGTTCCACAAATGTAACGTACCACAAATGTAATTTCGTTCCTTGTTATACCCTGTCGCTCATATTAAACGCGGTCTGCAATGCAGTGTACACAGCGCGTATCCCGGTATAATTGTGTGTGTGTGGGGGGGGGGGGTCCGTGAATTGGTTCTCATCGCTTCCGGGGGTCCGTAACCGCCAAAAGTTTGGGAAACGCTGATCTAAGGGCTTTCTGGTGTGCAGTAAAACTTGAGTTGCTAACTTTGACTTTGCGTGCTACAAGTGCCGCGCTGTGGATTTTCAATTGATGCTTATGAGTTTCATTGGTGCCAGTTAGCAATCTAAAGTTATCCTTATTATGTAGAGCAGTCACTCGAACCCCCACACCAGGTAACAAAAGCCTCCCTTGGTTTGTGAGGTCGCTGTTAACTTTCATGACAATTTCAAATAGTTTTCCCCCACTTGTCCTAGCAATGCGCAACTTTGCATCCCGAGCGAGTGGATCATTTGCTGCATGCTCTCCTGTGCCATATGTATACATTGCATAATCATCTAAAGTCATCTTCATGTGAGTATTCGTATGAAGCAGGGTATCAATCATACATCGATAGGAGTTCAAACAGTTACTGCTCGCAAGACATTGATTCAAGTAAATGGTTACATAATAAAGCGGCACCCAAGTTGTTGACTGGGAATACACCCAGACAGAACACCATCTCCTACGGACGTCCGAAATAGATCCCAATGTCCATATCCGGAAACTGACCTCCGTGGGACTCTCCTCGGATATTTATGGAAGGATATCCGTAGCCGTATATCCGCAGGAGGTCCTGTTGAGGCCGTTTCACGGATTGTCCGAATCAGCTCCGTGATGGGATGCTGTACGGATTATGTATTTGAAGGGAGAGAGAAACGCGGGACGATGTAGCACTGCAGAAATTCGGCTTTCCATGAACCACCTCACTTTCTCAAGCTACATGAGTAAGAAACAGAGACATTACCTCTACGCCGACTAAATACGCCAAACAATTTCTCATTTCGCCGTTGTTTATGCACGCAATCGAATTAAACTTAGACAGCTCACCCTTCATTTCGACTCACAGGCGAACAGGGCTCTCGAATGTGTAGAAGCTCGCGAGAACACCAATGTACAGTGTCTCTTCCTTGTTTGGAAGTGAATGCAACTTCCAAAGCATTTCGGCTGAGTGGCCCAATCTCTTGTTGCTGTTTCTTCTTTCTTTTCCTTTTTATTTTATATATATATTTTTTTGAAACGGCGCGCTGATTTTCCCTCATGGGAAGCAAACCGGAGCAACAGAAAGTGAAACGAGTGGCGACGGTGGCAGATGTTAAACAAATGGCGGAAACACGCTTTATATTTTACTACAAAGCGTATACTGACTTCTGAAAAATAAAAAAGGAAACACGCGCTCGAGATACACGCTACATCCCAGAGAGCTCCTGTTTCTGTCCGTATCTCCTGGTTATGTCCACAAAGTGCACGTTCGTAGGAAGTTCGAAGCCCGGCCAAGTGGATCTCCGTAGTATCTCCGCTGGAGGAATTTCATTATTCTGCGGATATCCGTATCTCCATGAAAGTATATCCGATGGACATCAGTAGGACAGAATTTTCTGACTGGGCAGTGTCCCCAGTGATACTGTCTGCTCTTCGGGTAATTGGTTCACTCCCATCCAACCTCAATATCTGCATAGTTATATTAAAATACAGTGATAATAAATCGAGATACAAGTCTGAAACAATGGTTTAAGATTCAGTGGTGTGGTTCCAGTGGTGCTGTTTGCAATAGACTGAATTGCTGCGAAACCCAACATATTACTCAAATATTCAGAAAGATCTATAGTTAGTCCATCAACAGGAGTGAAAGTTAACAGCCATGTATCTTCATTGTACATTAGTATAGCATTGCTACCTATCACATCTCTGATAGCTTGTAGAAGCGAACGCGGTGTCTCGTAATAATTTGGTGGAACTTGGACTTCTTCCGTTGCAAGTATTACTTTTTCTAGAACAACACCAAAACTGAATGTATATAGATCTCCAATGTATTGTGTTGTATTTTCTAACAGTTTACTGGAGTTTAATTTGAGGAGTCTCTTGAGACGTGGAACCAATAATGTATAGGTATTGTTTTGGAATAGTATCTTTGCATTGGTTTCATATCTTTTAAAGAAGAGATTTAGTGTGACACTGATAGAGCGACCTGGTGTGAATATGATTGGAGCATATTGTGTAATGATAGTCACATCTTCCTTTAAAAGCATCCTTGAGATAGCTTCCTCTCCCATGTACGTGTTCTGATGTGGAACTTTAGCACCTACAACTTTCAAACACTGTATAGTGGACACACCCATGGCTTGTTGCAGTTCTTCGTCCAAAAATTTAATAGAACGAATTATTTGAGGTAGTTGGAATGTGTACCTTCCATCAAGATAACCAAATGTGATGTCGAATTCTTTTAAAAAATCTTGCAGCGCGTGTTCCAAAGTTGATATCACAACAACTTCCTTACGCAGCTCGATAATTGCTTCTGGAAGTAATATGTATAGTAGCATCGTTAGTAAGTTGGAAAGTTGATGCAGGCCGATTTCATATTCTTCATTCAGTTGTAGTGGTGCACTCAGAGAAATTGTAAAGTCACTGAGTCTGTTGTTCGGGTGCATATCCATGCAATCATTGGATAGGAGATACATGTAGAAATCAGAACTTCGCAACATCTCGGACTGGAACCCAGGAATTAAATGAGTCATCATAACCTAGTCATTTCACTTTATAATGTGTGACACTGTTTATTTTCTTTCGACTTACTATGCGTTCACTTGGATATGGGTCGTCTTGCGATTTCACTACACGTTGGAATTCATTGGCATAGTAAGTTGCATCGTCTTCGACCCCGTCGGACCAGCTATGTAAAACACTGATGGATCCAAGTTCTTGTATCGTGTGATCGTGTAGACAACTAAGGACCAGTGCCCAATGTACCCCTTGTCAAAAATTGATCTATTGGTGAGAACACGCACCTGATCACCAATATTCAATGGAAGCTTTTTTGGTTTGTTGTCATTTTTACTGTGAAGTCTATTGAATAGTTCAGTCCCATTATTTTTATCAACGTCGTTCGGGGCCATCTTGATAGTCGAGTGATATGACGAATTGTAGTCGGCGATGATCTTTGGGAAAACAGCAATGTACTTGTGATGAACTTTACTGGCGAAATAACGATAAGGTCTAGCTTTAATAGTTCTAATTGTGCTCTCGATTAAAGAACATTAGTAAATAGATCTAGAGCTATAGATGTGTATTGAGTGACGTTTACACCATGTTTTGTAGAACTCTCTCCCTCTATCCACCTGCAAGTGATAGGGATAGTTTTTATGGCTGTACAACTTGATCGATCCTTTCTTCACATCTTCACCACGCTTGGTCTTAATGGGTGTAGCCATGAGTCGTCTTGATAAGCAGTCTATCCCAATGAGTATGAAGGAAAATCCTTTATTTTGTTTCTTGTACTGCAGGAATGAAATCAGCTGCTGAAAATCAAGCTGAAAATCTGCTTGATGAAGATCGTGGAGGTGCAGTGAGATGGTCTTTCTTCTCTTAAATCTACGTCTTCCTTCTCTGTAAGTTTGTAGCCGTCATCTCGCTGTAGTTCTTCGATTGCCTGTTTCTTAGGGATGTTTCGACCTCTGCAGTATCGGGCAACCCCTCCCAAACCAGCCGTTTGAATCCCTATAATTCATTCTTCTTCTGTGATATATTCATCTGATGATGATGATGAAAGCATCTTTGTTCTTTGGGGCGATTTATACGTTTCCCAGAGTATACGTTTCCTTGCTTTCCTCTTCTGACGTATTTGGTGTGGCTGCAAGAACTTTGCCACTTTTCGGTACCAAGCAGGCTTCCCTTTCTTGTGTCCTGATAAATGCAACACCAATTCTTTTATATTGGAACCAGCGATTGTTTGGTTGTTATGAATGATTTCTCCCTTATCATTCCAAGTCAAGCTCCTAGGTAGCACTGAGACTATGCATCTTACTTTTTTAATATTGACATTAGTAGGAAGCGAATTGTAATCAAATGAGCGTCCCATTGGAAGTGACTAATCGTTTTTTTCTTCCTGTACTGTGGGTGCTGGCTCTGTTTCATTATATGGTTGCTGATGATTTTTTATAATGTAGTACATAGCAGTTAACATTCGTTTTACTTTCGTTTTGCTTTTGTTAGATTCCAGAATTGATTCGATATGAGTCAATACCTCGACCTTTGTAGCCATTTTTAGACACCTACCGTTTTTCCCAGAGCACGACCTGCGACACCACCGAGCACACTGGTTAATCCCGTGAGTAATAAGGGGATCCGTGGCACTAATCCACCCCTCTGACGACAGAGGAAGTATCTTAGTCTTTTTGGTGATTTGTGCAGCGTTTTATATGCAATGTATCGAATGGTGTGGTTCTCCTTTTCCAGCTCTTTGAACAATCTGGGCGGTAGCTTAATATTACCATTCAATATATTCTTACAGACTTCAGAAAGAGCTTCTATGCTATGAGGTGGCGCCTCCTTTAAAATCTCTACGCGCTCTTTAGGAGTACACGTTGCAAGGACTTTTAGAAAAGTTAAATGATGACGCAGTCTTTTCATTTTGGCAAGAAAACAAAGTGGCGAACGTTTCCAGTAATGCCTGTTCACAGTCGAAATTGAGACTGCATCAGAGGGTGTAGGTCAATCACCACATAACCAAATGGTTTCTCTGTTGCCTGCTCAAATGCACTGATAAAGTACCGTAATTGAGGTTTGCCGAAGATCTGGCGTCCTAAAAGTTCCAGTTGCGTGCGTGACCTTAAATTATTAAATATGTGCTATTGTGAGATAATGTTCTATAGTTGACGTCGTTGTGAAATAAGTACCGACAAAGAAAAATAATGGATGCGTTCTTATGATGTGATGCTCTCGTATAGATATGAACCATTTCTTGCATCACATTCTTCTCATTCATGAGATCGTCGACTATAATCAAAGTAGGCACGCTCTCATCCCATGTCTTTGGTAGCTCTTTCTGGAATGTAACCTCATTTGCGAATTCATTTTGCCAGGTCGCATCATATTTGCTTACGTAAAAGATTTGCTCTGGGACTACAGTGAATACTGTAAGATTTCTTAGAATGTTACGAACGAGATAGGTTTATTTCAAATACTTTGTGGAAAGGTGTATTTAGATACTCTTCGTAAATACTGTTCAAGATGAGTATTTAAATACGAAATCTAAATACATACATTATTTAAATACCGTAACAACTACCATAAATACTCTGGGGAAGATGCCATCTGGAATTACAGAAGTAACGCTGATCGTAACAAAAAGTCAGCAAGGAAGAATAGCATGTATTGGTTAGATTATCACGGCGATTTTAACATTAGAAGTTTCTTGATTTTTAGGAACATTCTGTTGGACAGTAGAACCGGAATCGCAAAGGGGAACATCACCTCCACAGGTGCCAACGAACAAAGACATGTATTGAATCGCCGTTCAAAGCGAGAATACTTTCGAGGCGTCTGTAGTAGGGTGTTTCTCAGACACATTCGCTAATTCCCAGTCACGGCAAAGTCTGCTAGATCTGTAGTGTCTACACACCAGCGACGTGTGTGGCCGTATAGCTCACTAGCGCGGAATTCAGAGCTGCGTGAATCAGAGAGAAAACGCTTGACTGCCGCCCACACAGTGTGGGAATCTCTCATTCCCACTCTCGGGGTGTCCGCCCGTCCGCTCCAGGCGACGAAAGCAGCACGACAAAATGCAATAACAAACAAAGAACAAAGGTTTATTTCCTACCAGACATGCGTCCATCACCATCACTCACCGCACCGCCGACAGAGAAGAGCCCATTCCCCAGTCACCTATGGCTTTTAAGGATGTCTACCACGCCCCCTCAAGCGTACCGAGTGCAAAACCGTTATCGAGCGCTTGCGATAAAATGTGCCTGCGGCACAACACGTGCTCAAAACCGTGCGGAGCCATATCCCCCACATTCCCCTATCCCAAAACAAGACATACAGCCTGCTAAACAAAACAAAGGGGGGCCAAAGTTCATGAAAGTTCTTTAGAAGTCATCGGGCATATCCAGGACGACGTCATCCATCTGGCGGGGGAGAACACCCTGCTCTCTTAAATGGTCAGGCCGGAGTCTTCGCAATACATCTACTGCAGTTGCCACATCGGAGGCTGTAGACCTGAGAGTTCTTTCTGCTTCAGTCTTCTCTCGATGGAGTGAACCCCTCCGGTGTGCGCTACGATGTATCTCTGGTACAACACAAGCCGGGCAAAGAATCCGGCGCTCTTCCTCCGTCAGAGGGAGGAGTGGACCTGCTGGATGACGTTCCTCGAGGGTTAAACGGACTGTCGCATCCGGAACCGTGCTTACGAATTCAATACCAATGTGTTCGGTACACTACCATGAGCTATTTGCCAAATTTTCTCCTTCCGAAACTGCCTGGGTGATGAGGAATCGAATTTAAAAGATCCGGTTTCGTTTTGATCCTCGAAAGCGCCAGCGCCAACAACATCGCGTGACGCAAGGTGGAATCTGGCTAATCCGCTGTGAAGGACGCTGTCGTCTGCCGCCAAGTCTGGGGCTGCTTTGTTTTTTCCTGCACGTCGCCCGTATTCACATGTGACACTTTCTAGTGACGCGGATACTCTTTGTGAATCGGGAGAATCTCTACGCTTGCATCCTTCGCGTGAGATGTCGTTTGGAAACCGACGCATGGTTCCTGACTCCAGGAAAACTTCCTTCGAAAACCTCGATGTTTTATTTCGCACGCCTAGGGTACAGCTACAGCCAGACCCCAGACGAAGCGAAAGTTGGAAGCAGCTACATCACTAGCGGGTATTCAGATGAAGCAAGGAGTGTTCATGCTGTCCGTGTATGCTCCTCTCATTTCACCGATAATGTGTACCTGGATGAGAACATCATGGAAGTGCAACTTGGATTGACACAAAAAAGGAACGAATTGAAACTTGAGGCCGTTCCGACAGTGTTCCACGAAGAAAGCGAGCCAGCAACTTCGACAGTAAGTCACAATGTCTATGTAGTTTCCCAATCGGATCTGTCACTCTTGCGCGTGTGTAACTTAGCAGCAAAAGACGAAATCGGTACAACGTAAGGTATCCCCTAACCTATGATTAATAACTTGATAAATAAAATACAGTAAACGAGTAAAAGAACATGATGTCATTCATATGAACGTGATTGGCTTTTCTTGTTGTCGGACGCGTTATCATGAAACTTTCCATGTTACTGAACCTGTGACTTTTGTGGAATGTGGTAGACATGATTGGTTTTCATGTGTATTACAGCTGCAGGCAGCTCGACAGGGTCAAGCGCAAGTGGAACGTATATTACTTAAATACATATAATGTGTGTACAATTTTTGGACACAGAACAATTCGCAAACTATGAACCCCGATCACTAAAAAGAACTGACGCTGTTTGTGTACTAGTGGTTAGAAACAGGCACTATATAGACGCAGTAGCTCTGTCCGTAACATAAGCGCCATGAGCGACTTCCCAGTTTCCTTTTATCTCGCTGTTTGTGAACTGTTTGTGTGCTGTAGGGCCAACTTGAGGTGCACTTTTGACGTTCTGTGTTATAGAAGGACCAAGTGTTGCTGAACCAAGTCCCATCCATCCATGAAACGGCATCAAACAATGTACGTGTCTGCACGGCAATTTTGCTGAGAGACCTGGTTTTTACACTAATGCCTTTACGACGCCTCTGACAAATTAGGATCTTCCAGAACAGTGCTTTCTTCATCCAAGTTCAAGAAGTAAAGATAATGACTTCATGGCTTCTACTGACGTCTCACAGCTACATGCCAAATAACTTGAAAGAAGGAAATGAAAGAAAAAGAAAAAAAAGGTCCTTTTCAGGTCCTCCCAAATCTTTGTGCAGAGGCTGACAACAACAACGTTATTGTGAGATGATGAATGATGCTGATGCAGCGTTGAGATTAAGCCCTTGTTTCCTTTTTTGCAGTGCTATACATTCCTGCTGGTTAAATGTAAAATGATGCACCTACCTCCAGACATTAAAGGGGCTACCAGAGATGTAGTGTCAATTCAACAGAAAAGCTGCATGTTCTACGAGGCACTGTCACATAAGCATTGGCCAAATTTGCTGTCCTGTGAGCTTTGATAGAATATGCCGTAGATAGTAAGAGGCCTCTTACTGTAAAAGGGAGGTGCATTATTCGAGTAGTGGGGTCTGAGGCATGAGGGTCATTTCAGGATGTACTAACCCTTCCAGAATTTTACACTTGGTTGTGCCCAGAGATCGATCCAGATCCTCCCCAACACCCCGAGTTTTTTCCCGTGTACCACTGTTATAATGAAACCATCCAGAAATGTCAGGAACACAGAATTCTAGATTTTCATTGCAATTGAAGTACTTACGAAAGTGTTTTTTTTTTTTGTGTGTTTTTTTTTCTTTGTGAGCCCCCGCTTCAGATCCCAAGGGACATTGCCAGTGTGGTGCACGCTGATAACTGTCTGTGCATAGCAAATAATAAATATCCGTGCATGAAGAGTTGGATGTGGACTTGTGCAATGGCTCTTGAATGGACAACACTCAGTCAACACAAAGATTTATTCACATTTGCGTAACTTATTGCCTGTCATTATAATAATTATTATAACACATAGACAAGAGGTAATGCTCTGCCAAGAATCTCTGAAGTTACAGTATCGAAAGCTGTTTTCAAAACAGTGGTGCTAAAAAAAATTGGGTCAATGGCAGGTATCAAAATTTGTTTTGCTGTATCAAGGCAGAAGAATCTTCCGTGGGAATGACAAATTGTGGACATTCCCAGACATATGTATCACTTTCTATGATAATGAGGTGTAACTGTACCATTAGTGAGTTATGAAACGTTACCTGAAATTATTTGACGTGTTATATCCCTCACATGCATGCTATAATGCTGCCAACGATAAGAAGCATTGCACTACCATTAAAATTATAACTGTCACTTATGGCCAGGTGGTTTATTGCTCCTGCTTATTTCTTTGCACTTCTCGGGATTACTGTGGTAACACAGATTCTGTTTCACACTTCTCAATTGGAAACTACGCAAGTCTATTGTGGTGTAGGTGTGAACAGGAAATGAGGCACACTAAAGATGATAGTCCTGATAGGACCGGGATGGAAAAAACGTTGGCGAATCATGCGGACGACACACCCAGGTATCTGTCGTCTGTTTCTCGGTCCAAGGAACCTCCAAACTCAGCTTGTAAACACACAATACGCAGTGAACCTGACGTAGCTGTAAAAAGAAAGGACACTTTCCTAAACACGTAGCACAGTAATTTCCTAACAATCATTCTAATTCTAACCCGGCCCTTGAGTTGCATAGTTGGTTAGAGCCTTCGTATATCTTTCATGGGGCATTCGTCGTGTGTGCAAACAACGACGACAACTACTAAGGATTGCTGAACGTGCCTATCTATCGAGGGTACAGTAGAAGAAGACTGTGATCGTCGCTGCAATACTGCGGTGGATACACCACCAGAAGTTCTGGCCGAAGACAGAGAGCTGGGAACCAAGTGTGATGCGTGCTTACACTGTACTTCGCCGTCATTGCACAACTGTGCCACTTCACCAGCACTGCAGCATATAGGTACTCATCCGGTTCCTGCGGAGCACAGACGCCGCACAAACACTTGGATTGTTTCCTGCGTCGTAGTGAATGTCACGGGATTAAGTATTGAGCACTCCGATCATGAACGCACCTAAAGCAGTGGTCCTGAGGCTCGCTCTGTTGCAGTAACGCAGCTGCGGCACGTAAATCGCCAGTGACTTGCAGAAGAAGCGGATCCATCGAATATGGGCCGTCATTAAACATGTACATTCGTCACGGGATCTATACTAAAGGCATTTGAACAGTACGATTCGCCACTTCCGCGTTCCGAGTCCGCCATCTCCGTATGTGCCTTCGCCTTCGTCTCCCTGACCTTGCTCATGCACGCTGCAAGCCGCGGGGACTCCTCTGGCACGCCGCGTTCTTATTGGTCAGATTCCATGTGACGTTGCTAAAGATTCTCAGCAGGGAGTTCCGCTTGACGCCCGCATCCGTCGTCTGCTGTAGCGCCGCTTACACACGAATTATGCAAAAAGTATTCCGTCGATCGGGATGGGACTTTCGGAGTCATGGTCAGTGAAGGACGGGGAATCTCATTTCACTGTGGCTTCGGAAGCGATCTGCGGTCGATGCGACTCTCCCTTTAATGCTCGAAAGCACTTCTTCAGACAGGGCACCTCTCAGCGGCCGAGGTTGAGCGGCCCATTTCGACCGAGAAAGCCATGAGACGGGTCGGTGGTCAGCTACTACCGTCCAAGTGGCGACGGAATGAGTGCGGACACTCTGGCGGGCAGATCTGGAATCAGACGATGTACTAGGGCGCTGCTGTCCCGCTCCTCGGGTCCTCATCTTGCGGCGTTCAGACTGTTCTAAAATAATTGAAAAATGCATACACAGTCAGGAGAACACTCCCAGCCGACGAGGTCGTAAGGCCTTGTGCAATACACAATGCGGGTTGCCGTGAATACAAAGCTCCCATGTGAAGAGGATATACTATGCCAAATTAGGAGCACCAGGGGCTAGTGCCCGGAAAGTGACTGCTACATGCGTCGCCTACGAGAGTGCGGACTGTAGCAGGTAGAAGCTGGTCCGGAATCGGAATTCTGGTCTAGATCCTCGAGGGGAGGCTGAAATTACCGCCTGCACTCTACTCATGGTGACAGTCAGTTCTGCCTGTCTCGTCCTTGCAAGGGCAACTGACAGGTGTTAGAACTGTTCCTGAAAAATTCTGGAAAACACTACGACATCATCCATGTACTGTCAGGGACACTTCTAACTTTCTACTCGTTTCCCTAGCCTCGCTCCGATAAGCGTCACGCTAGCGGCCAAGCTCGCAAACAAAAAGTGGACCCGTCAGGGGGTGGCCGGGTGCCGACAAGCTATCGCACGAAGGAGTTGGAAGGACCGATTAAAAAACAATAAAGAAAAACGTAACAACAGAACGCAGACGCGATAACAAACCGCGATCTTCTTGCTCCTTACAAAACAGGGCACGGCACGTGACAACAGATTAAGATAGTGATATAATTCCCTCTCACACCGTCTGCTTTCCTTTTGTTACGTTTTCTTTTTCTTTTTTTACACGTTCCTTCCAAGACCTTCGTGTGGCAATGCGATACCTCGTCGGCACCCGGCCACCTCCGGAGGAGTCCACTTTTTGTTTGCGACCTTGCTCGCTAGCGTGGCGCTTATCGGAGCGAGACCACGGAAACGAGTAGAAAGTTAGAAGTGTCCCTGACAGTACGCCATTGCGAAATTATACTTCGCAGCTCCCCATACGGTATCCATTAGCCGTTGGAAACTGGCGGGAGAGACAGACCGAACGGCATCCGTACAAACTCAAACCCCTGTGACAGGTAAAGGCTGTCTTCGGGACATCCTCCGGGGCAACTTGGATTTGCAAAAACCCTCTACTACAATGAAGCATTGAAAACACAGTAGCATTGACCAGGGAATATAAGACCTTCGAACTGCACCAGTCTGGAGCATTTCGTCTAGAGCATCTGATAAGGCACGTTTATAAACACTCAATGGTCTCGGATTACAGCGCCAGGGTCTAGCTGTGCTGTAACACAAACGACTTATCCAGTTTCTCCGTAAAAACAGTCGCCGATAAGCGGGAGCATAGCCCCCGCGTTGATAAGGGCGATGTAATCTCTACCCAAAATTCGAACGGCGATGTTTGGTTCCCTGTCCTCGGTGTTGTCTCGAACGGAAAAAGGAAAAGGAGCTAAAGCGTCTCCTATTATCTTGCTGCTTGCAAAGCCAGCTTCCGAATTATCAGGGTCACGGATTGTAACCGTTCGTTCGCTCTTTCGGCAGACGTCGATGACAGTCGGCGTACATTACGGACTGGGGGAAAATGTTCCTACGCCGTCGTGTCGCGCAGCTTATAAAGCCGCCGCTATAAGGGAGTCCCGATCGCGTATAGCGGTCGTTCTCAAGGTCCTGCAGGCACCTTTACTGAGTATGCCACCGATCCCGGCCCTGCGGGCACCGAGTTAGTTCTAGCTGGCTCCTCGTCGGACCAAGGTCACGAATCTGCCAGATCCCGGGGCTTGCTACGTGTAGCGTACCCGCGTAGCGGCGTACGGTCCATAGGGTGGCTCTCTCCATGGCTGAAGTGCAGATTGGACGGATGCAACCTCTGCAATTAGGCTTAGACGAAATATCACAAAACTTATACAGTGACCGAATAGGGGATATGGCAAAGGACAAATCCACGGTGCCCCCTAGGCTAATGCTACCCTAACAATACCAGCGCCAGGGCCGCACATCCTGCACCCCGCCGGGCCAACGAGCGCCCCACGTTGGGCGCCACTTGTGGGAATCTCTAATTCCCACTCTCGGGGTGTCCGCCAGTCCGCTCCAGGCGAGGAAAGCAGCGCGACAAAATGCAATAACAAACAAAGAACAAAGGTTTATTTCCTACCAGACATGCATCCGTCACCGTCCCTCACCGCATCGCCAACAGAGAAGAGCCCATTCCCCAGTCACCTCTGGCTTTTAAGGATGTCTACCACGCCCCCCTCGAGCATACCGAGTGCAAAACCGTTATCGAGCGCTTGCGATAACATGTGCCTGCGGCACAAACACGTGCTCAAAACAGTGCGGAGCCATATCCCCCACAACAGCTACGGCCATTCCGCAGAATGAGCCAGGAAGAAGCAAGACATTCGCTTTACTTCAACGTCCAGGATACCAAGCCTGATGCAAACCTTCGAATATGCAGTCTGTACTTCAGCGAGAGCGATTATCAAATCACCGCCGAACGTCTTTACCGCAGGTCAATTACGGAACTTCAGCAGACATTCCCCCGCTCGGTCGCATTGACGATGCAGCTGCAGCATGTACATATAGTAAACGCACCCTCTTATAGTTCGATTCATTTGTCTATATCCAGATAAGTTGTCACGTCCCGGTGGCGGACATCCCTGAAGTAACAACTCCATAGTGCCACACACCGTCTGGGAGAACTGGGATGTGGCTGTACAACGCACAGTGAGAATCGTGTTCACTACTTGCCATAGCGGTCCCAAACGCCCGGAGTCGTTGACAGCCTTCGGAAACCGCATCAGGAAACCGAACAGCTTCAAGCGCCTGGGAAGCGGCCGCACGCAGTCGCAGTCGCTACGACCTCGGCGGTGTTGCCAGTGGAGTGCAGCTGTAGCTTTCAGTTTCGCCAGGGTAGATTTAGCCAAGGTAGCGAAATGCGGGGAAAAAAAACAAATCTGACCCGGCAACACTGTCATCTCCGCGACTCGAGCAATTCTAGGTATTGGTAGCACAGGTACGGTCCGCAACAAAACAAACAAAAATTACGACGCTCGCATGAGTCTCGTGTATACTTATACGCGTAGTTTATTCATAATTTAAGTATAGGAAATCTATACTTAATCTGTATGCCCCACTAGTAAACATATACGAAATCATCTACCACCTGAGTACGTCCGTATCCTGCTCCACTGCGCATGTGCAGCACTAGGCTCGTTGTCCGTGCATTCTTGTATCGCGTCGTGTGCCCGTGTATCGTAATCCGGAGTTCGTACACTTTTTAGATTAAACAGGAAGTGACGTTCACATCTCGAAAACTTAGATCAAGATTAACACGTGTGAAGAGATGAGTGCTATAGCAGCCGCTGTAGCTGCCCCGCGAAACAAAAGGTTTCGTCATGGCAAGACCGGCCATCCCGGCCATAATAGCGTGAGTGTTTGCGAATCAGCGTGCACCAACGATGCCATGTTTTTTGCAACGGACTTGTATTATGACCACTCATTGAAGGAACACAGACGGCACGTTTTGGTCTAGGTGAGGAATGGACATTAAAGGGACTATGAAATTTACCGAACCCCCACATGTTTTTTTTTTCTTTTTTGCTGGAAACTGAGGGCACTGCAGAAAAAAAAAAAAAGTTCAGTTTCTTCGTGCCGTCCCGAAACTTAGCTCGGTATTCTAGAAATTCTACATGTACTCCTCAAACTTTCGTGGTTTTCGTATGTATGTAAACTAACACGGTTCAGTAAGTATAAACATATGGTTATTTCAGTGCCTGTTCTCGTCTCTGTTGTCTGTTGTCAATCAATGTTATTTTCGTCACAGATTTGGGAAACAATCACGACGCTTCGGCAGCACAGAAATTCATCTGAGCGTTCCGGATTGCAGCCCAAGCACCAACACCTAAACAAGATATACAGAAAGCTGGCTCAACAACATATGCCGTGTAAAGAGACACAAAACTCGCGTGCAGACAACGAGCTGTCACCTAAGTAAATCTGCTGCTTGAATGGGAATCTCCGGCGACGAAGGAGCCTCATTGTCCGTATCCGTGCATGCTTCCGTGCGTACATGCGTAACTGGTAAAGGGTCTGTGGTAAACGGACATTCGTCTTTGACGTAGTTGTCATAGTAAAAATCGTCGTCGCTCTCAGAAAGCATTTTAAAATCGATAAAAACCCCAGTGCGAAGGTAGAATAAGGGGACGAGACGAACACAGACAAAGGGACGACACACAGCACTGTCTGTGTTCGTCTCGTCCCTTATTTTACCTTCGCACTGGGGTTTTTATCGATTTTAAAATGTCATACCAACCCGCCCAAGTTTTAAACCTTGTTCCTTAGAAAGCAGCTCTTCTTCGTCCGTAGCGCTTATGCTGAAAACACTTTCAATTTCTTTAGGTTTCGCGTCGCCGCAGCAGACGCTGCTTTGTCTCCACACTCGTGACGTCACTAGTGTCGGGCGTGGTCAGGGGAGACCGAAACCGGATATGGAATTGGCTTACAATTAAATTCATTTTCTCAACAGCGAGGAAGAATTAAGCTTTCCCGTTTCACATGTAGCATACACGTCCTGTCTGGAATCAAATACAGTCGTTATTCGAGAATCATCAGACCTCCGGACTGTCGCTTTCAAGACTGGTGTTAGAGCATACCACAGGACACGCGTGCTAATGTCGTGGGGGGGAACATGACAACTTCCACCATTCACCGCAGGGCTTGGCAGCATGCTGTCCTTGGCATAAGATACTATATAGCAAAAACAAAAGGTTCAAGATCACACGAGAGGGTGCATCGCTGCTCTTATTATGCCCACGGGTGCTCAAATACACAGTGCAAGCAGCAGTACTGACAGAGTCACTCTATATCAGTAATGTATTGGTTAGTTGCAAGGTCTGCGTTGGTAATTCTACAGGCTGCAAAGACACACACTGGCTGAAAAAGCTTGACATCACAATCTATCCTGAGAAGGCTGCCAGTTAATTCTATAACTTTCATTTGCAGTAGTGCAGTCACCCTTGCTGAAAGTTATGGCGACAAACCTTACCACAGGCCACAGGTGCTAGCGTAGTGATAAAAGGTGCAGCACAAGATCCAGGGTTAACTCCAGGGATTAGTGAGATGTCTGATGGTACTGCAGATTGTCCTCTGATGGTCTGATGGTATGAAGCTGACAGATGGTACTGCACTTAAAAAGAAAAAGTCATCATCATATGAG